>NC_061876.1:5000-308030 GCF_905147765.1 Vanessa atalanta | reverse complement strand
TAAGAAATAATTATATTTTTCATTTAAATTATATTAATAATACTAATTCTTAAGTAAATCGAGCATTATTTATCTTAAAAATATATTTAAGATAAATTAGATAATTAATTTGTTTTTTTTCGTCTTCCAAGGAATGCTGTTATGGCCACAGTGGTCTGACGTTGAATTATAATTAAACATCAGACCACTGTATAATTATTTGTAAATGATAATTCACGTATTTCACAAGTACATAACATATTATTAACACACGTAGAAGTCTTGTTGTTTATTCGAGTCGGATCATTGAATCTGTGAGTTAAATGAAATGCCTTAAATGTGTTCAAGGTTGTTTCTTTTAAGTATGTATCAAAATCGCTTCACACGTTTATATATTTATTATCATAACACACGTTTTGAATAATATCCTCAATAGTTGTGCCCAATAGTAAAAGTTTTCTTATATACATTATATTTTATTTTAGGATATTAAATGGGGTTATTTTATTAAGTAAAAAATATTTATTTAACAATTTTCGCGTGATTTCTAGAGTTGGGACCTGTCTTTATTGATACTATAACTGTTCCAGGAGTCTTCTTTAATATAAACTCAAATTCGTCAAAGATCTGTTCACTCACGAAAGCAATCCTCACGTTTAATTTTATCGAAGTTCATTATTATGTGTGGGTGTCGCTCGTACTTATAAGTCTTAGTAAGCGTGAGACTTACAAAGATAGCATTAATTACTAATAATTAATTATAAATGCCGAAATTTAATGTGAAGGGAGACGACTTCGGGAATGAATAAAGTTTTGCGGAAGATGAAAAAACATTTTAGCATGAACATAATATTTAAAACCAAAAAGAAATGATAAATAACGAACTTGTTACACAATATTAAGGCATAAAGGCTGCTGCGCTGTCATCACTCTATACCATACGCAAATGTGCCGCGTGTAGACTGCTCTTGCATCGGCCCCGAACTCATCTCTACACAATCCGCGTCACGAGGCGTTGACCAGGCACACGTGACGTTAGAAAGCAGAGGCCTTATCTTTTCACTACTCTAAATTTACAATCAATTATAAATATATAATTGTTGTAACTTTAGTTAGTCTAAATTAATTAACGTTTCGTGATCGTCCATTGCCTCTATTACTTATTATATAAAGTTAATAAAAACAAACAAACGAACATAATTCTTTATTACATTAGCAGGATAAAAATACGAGTCGCTGTTGTGTTGTAATGTTTTATTCAAATTACGTTGACTCTATTCGCCTCGATGGTTATCTGACAGTAACCTTAGATCAAGGTAAGATATTATTATTCAACGCGTTGGTTGCTTGTAAGGGACACGGAGGTGAGATGAAAATCCCTGTGAATAAATACGCTGAGATCATAATAACAGATAGACCCTCGGAACGCCGAAACTATTACAATATTTAAATTTCGAATGCCTTTTTGGTCTAGTTGGTCTGGTCGCAGATTCCGAGCTTGTGGGTTCAAATCCCAGGTCGGTCCGATAAGGAGATGTTGGGTTTTTCTGTCTATAAATCTCAGTAACCAAGGAATAGAGAATGCACACCTGTTGTTGCGCACACAGTCGTGCACTGCAATATGTCCTGCGTAGTTGGCTGGTCTCCTATGAGATACCCGCAGTGACCGAAATCGGAAAAGACGGCATCATTTAAAGCTATTAGAATAATTTTAAAATAGTGCACACACGTGGGACATTTACTCTCATTTATGGAAACTCGATTTTTTTCTCTAGCTTGAATCGATTGGAATCTTGTAATAACCTAAGGATAATTACTAGCCTGATGGAACCATGAACAAGACGGTGACTGAAATCGATTGGGAGTGGAAGGTAGAGAACTGACTTGGCGCTAGTTGGGACCTCTCCTTATAGCAGTAGATTATGATTGAGTCAGTGATGAGGATGATTTGTTGATGGAAAATTTGTTACATCTCATTCTTAAGGTTAGGTTTTTTAATAACAGCTTTTTACGCGTTGTAAATGATTTTAAGGGACCGCGTCTTCGGGGATGCGTCGTTCTTGAGCGATATTTCTCTATATTCATCGATTTATATTATAATAGACGTAAACCCGACTTTGCTCGCGTAAAATAAAGAAATCTTAACAAATATCAATATACTAACTACCGTACCGCTGAACGAAATCATTATTTGGAACACACTTTCTGAACGCACCCGTAAACGTCAAACTGTCATGTCATTGAATTTCATGGATTTGATGTCGAAATATCTCGATTATACGAATTTTGCGGATATATACATATATGTTATCGACTAAAAAATAATTATTTTCTCTATCTTCTCTATTATTGTGGATAAGTTTCGATCGAGTCTATCGTAGACCTGCACGAAATTATTAATATAGATAGTAGAATTTACCTAACTGAAATATTAATAAAGACCAAATAAGCAAGTCTAATTCATTAAACTTACTCAGATCTACACTCTAGTGCTTGAGACGTTGACATGAGCTTGTTATTTCAGAGTATTGGAACGGAAGTAACACAAGAGCACGTACTCCCGGAGCAGACAAAAGACAGGTAGCGTTTTAAATCTTCAAAACTACTGACGAGCGAATTCAATTGTCAGTATTTTAAACGACCTTCGAATCTAAAAGTACATCGGTCGCGTATTGCTTTTTTATGGTAATATCTTTGACTTATTCTATAGTTTAGTAGATTGAAAACGGTGATTTAACTCGTGAGTTACGGATTTAAATTCTTCACCACATATTATTTTAATAGTTTTGTTGACATCTTATTCTCATAATAGTCATTAAGAAATTAAACAAATTTTAAGGCATATAATAAAACAACTCACATAACCTTAACTTCCATTATATTAAAACCACTCGATACATATATTACTTATAACTTTAACAGCAAAGTCAGCAAATATCCGTCCCTCCAAGTTTTTCTCTCCGTCTTTTTTCTCCAGTTCCAAAATCCCGCGCTTGTCCGTGCCAGGCAGTACCAGCTCGCCTCACCACGCCACGAGACGGAAGTGACGGGAGTGCCACAACACAGTGTCGATAACCGAATCAATAATCATACTTCATACACGTTACTTTAATTTAAAAAAAACGTATTTAAAAGTCAAAGCAGTACTAAATATTATTATTGCAATTAAAATTATATAAGTATATTTTAAAAAATCATGACAGGCATTATATTTTGGTATTGGTACTGTTATAACAGTCCCTTGCACCCTCTAATGCCTACTCATCACTATCATTGTCTTAACGTCCCCTAGCCTAACGTGTAGTCAGTCAATTTTATTCGAATTTCCATATCCGACGGTTGTCTTAAGAAAAGTCAATTTAATTTCCTTTTTCAAAAAGTGTTACTCCCAAAACCCTACAACAGTACGAATACACAATTGCATATTTAGTCGTCCGTATATTCAATGAAGGCTGTAAAATTGTTCTGTTATTTATCTAAAGAATCCTATACACTAAAATAACTCGATAGATGTCGAAAATGACTATAACCACTTGCTATGAAAAAAAAAAGTAAAAAAACAATATACATGTTATTTTAATAATACGATAATATTTCTTAAACGAAGTTCATATTTCTAACCCTACACGAAGTTTTAGGAAAAATATTATCTTGAAGCTTCTTCGTTTCATTTCAACATAAAGATTCATATTTAGAATTCTGTAGTTGTATTTTATTCATAAATGTCCTTATGATGATATCTGAGTTTTATGTTATATAAAATAAAGGTGCATTAACTTAGTAATTATATTTACTTAAGGTAAATAAAATATAAATTCCTGTCTGACTATTGAGCTATCTGCAATCAACAGTAATTTTAAAATAAAACATAGTAACGTTTCATTTAGAGGAGATCTTAGGTTCGTGAAGTAAATCTAAACAGAAAAAGGAATCAACGGATACATTCAAATTCTTGGATAGCAAATATGGCATAAAATTAGTCTCTGAATAAAAAATGACTAAAACCTATCTAACGAGAAAAAACATTTAATTAAACAGTTGAAGCAATTTGCTTAAATTAAAACATGGTTGTTTTTTTAACTTATTTTTATTTTACCGGTGGCAAATGATCAGAATGCTCACCTGAAAGTGAGTACCACCGCTCATGGAATTCTGCAACACCGGGGAGCGTGGAGATAAGTTGCCAGCCTTTAAGAAAATTTTTAAGATTGTTTTTATTTTTAATTAATTTTAAATCAAACGCAAGTCAAACACTTCCCTCGGAATTATAGGATTATTTAATTTAATTTAATTTAATTTAGCGAAACTATTAAAATTATAATAAAAATAAATTATCTTTTTAACTAATTGTCTCCGATACATCTGACATTTAAGAAAAATCTCGAATCTCTATTGAGTTATGTTTATAGGTCTGATTTTTTTAATAAAAATAACAAAAATAATAAATAAGATAAAATTACCTTTTATTTTTTTTTATATAATTAACTGAATACTGTACCTATTGTCTCTTTAACGAGATGTTAAATTTTATTGTTCTGAATACTTTGTTTATGTTATTTATTCCTACAAATAGCCTGAGTGGGATATTTTCCTTTAGCTATATTTCAAATTTCATAACTTATTTTGACAAAGTTCTTAAGTGATTCATATATTTGGTAACAAATTCAACGAACTCTGGCTCACAAGTGAACTTTATCGCTTTCCGCCTTAGATATTATATTATGGTAAAACTTATACAACTACTTTCTTCAGTTATTACCGCTGAATATGTTTTACAGGGAAATTAAATACGTTTGAAGACAACATTATATAATATAATCGTAATTATTATTATATATTTTAAAATGACTATGTTTTTCAAACGCTTTTAATGCGTAAAACATCAAACCAGTTAAAATATTTTAAGTTACTCTTAAAATAATTAAATTTGAATATAATTAAGGTAAAATACAATTAGTATTTTACCTTAATTATATTCAAATGCAAATCATTATTTTATCGATTTAGTCGGAAATTATGTCACTGAGCTTCTTCAGATAATTGTGATGCTCTGCTTGAATAGTTAAAATTATATTAGAACTAGGAATAGGATCCCGATGGAATTTCCCACTGGCAACATCATAAAAAATTCAACCGAATGCTCTTTACTATTAGAGTTTTTTGGTTAATTTCATGGCTCTACCCCGACTTTACCTCGATCACCGGTGCATTACTTATTTATTCACGATGAATGTCTTAACTTTCACAACCAAATTAACCCTCTCAGGGTGACATTAACTAATACACTAAATAAAATACTAAACACCCATTTCTGTCCTTCTAACTTAAGAATGACGTACTTCCATACTAATTATCATCTCCAACCCCTCAAGGAACGATTTTTATATCGATTTACATATTTTAACTTAAAAATTATAAACTTCTACATTTTTTTTGCATTGGTTTCGTGGTAGATTTTCGGAGTCACTTTACCAACTGTCCTTTTATTATAAAGATAAAAATGAACATCGATTTCTACATTTCAAAGAGGAATAATTAATTTTAATAAATTAACAAGCCTGAAATCTCGTTATACTTTTGGCTCTTTATTCATTTTAAAATTGTATTAAGTACGCAATTATGAGTTGAAACGTTTCTCTTAAAAATAATTTACCCGCACTCACTAACAGATGATTCGCCGTCGTATTCAAATACGTATTTAGAAAAAAGAAATCAGTGCTATTTTAACATCGGTAAGACCACCGGAAAATAAAATAACGAATCGAAAAATGTAATTTAACATTACATGACGCGTTGATTTACTAATATTACAGTGCTGATGTGTTTATTGCAAACGATGTACTAAATTCGCTTGATTTATACGATGGCTAATGATACTATTTTCTAGGAAATGTAGCATCACGCGCGATTAATCTCTTAAATCCCTGATAATGATCCTTCATTAATTGTGTACCAGTTCATATTAATGATTCAAAAATAATATGAAATAAACTCAATCATTAAGTTCCAAGTAACAAAGATATTTGCAGAAAATGTTCGCAAATGTAACTCGATACCTTATGATCGTTGGTATACAAGTCACTTTTTCGAAATGTTGAACTATTTCCTTTGAAAAGTTGTAATAGAATTAAGGATGGGGACGATTCCGTGTGTCGTAGTTTTAATTCAATTGTGTTTAGTTATTATTGTCTCGCTGGTCTAGAAGCCATCTTAACGAACTGTAGATGCCGATGTTTTTGGGTACTGGACTTTTCCGACGAGAAGATCTTAATTAGAACGAGGTAAACTACATGTCTGTTGTTTAAATATAAATTGTTTTTATAATTTCGATGTATTAACTACTATACAAGTAACTTTATAATAAATAATTTCAAACAGTTTTTTTTTTTTAGTTTTTGTTCTTAAAACAATATCTTCAGTAATGGGATTGTATTGATCTAAAAAGCATATCGCTATATTTTTTGCAAATTAAATTACAATTCTAACACGTAGGGCCTCACATAAGTTTCTTGATGGTAGGGCTTTGTGTAAACGCGTTTGGGTAAGTACCACCCACTCATCAGATATTCTACCGCCAAACAACAGTACTCAGTATTTTTGTGTTCCGATTTGAAGGGTGAGTGAGCCAGTGTAACTACAGGCACAAGGGACGTTACATCTTAGTTCCCAAGGTTAGGTAAATATATAATATACACACATACATAATTATATGTATGTGTGTATATTATCTTTAAATTCCATTCTCCAAAGATTCTTGTGTTATTGCCTTTCTGTGTTACATATACATCTACCGAGAAGAATCGGCAAGAAACCCGGTAGTTACTCTTTAAGTTATGCCAGCAAAAAATATGTATAAAATATCCTGCCTCAAAGTCAATAATTACGAGTATTCGCTCCAAGCTTATTTTATTATATAATCTTGTGTAGATTAGTATGCCTTACTCATTATTGTTTTTTGTTAACTAATAATTTGAATTTATAAATCAGCAAGTTAAAAATATTTGCGAAATTCCGTTAGAGTTATTTCTACACAGAAGGGTATTGTATTCAAGTTTGTATTACGTAAGTTTACGAATTAATAACATCTATCGTAAAGATAGCTCTGTAATATATGTGGAAATACTTGATTAGTATTATTTATTGCTACTGGTAATAAGGAAAACTGGAGGTATTTCGTTATCATGTCGGAATGTTCTCTGATGGTAACAAAGTTGTATTCTATCGGTTTCAATCCATTAATCCTGTAAACATTTACGAACTTCGCCAATGTTTACCATAAAACTATAACCATCTATCATTTTATTGGTAAACTAGTTTGCCAGTGGCTTTTCTGTCTTGAAAGTAATCTTTTAAGCTGTGCGGACCTATGACGAACTACTGAGTTCGTGACGTCAAAACTACTAAACTTATTGGTTTAAGAGTAGGATCGACGCGGAATCGCCTGTAGATGCTTATAGGCTGTTAATTGGAACTAAATTAATTTATTGAATTTCGTTAATTCTTTTTGCCAAGTGAACCGGCGGTAATAACTAGTGAATTATATCATATGTGAACGAAGCGCTACGGTGCCTTGAAAGAATGAAAATTCGGTGAATGAAATTATCGATCGGAATGAATGAATACTTTTATAAACAGATTATGATACATATTTAAATATTGACGGCTGAGCTCGCAGTATCGATGTTACAGACAGTCAATATTGAACACGTGAAAGCTATTAGGGGAGTTACTTGTGAGTGAATTGCATGTGAATTTTTTATCGAAATTGCTAACATTAAATCGTTCAAAAATATCTACTAAACTAGAACTGAATAGCGTTTAAATATGAAAAAAAAAAATTCAACGATAAACAACTTAGTATAATAGTAGAATTGATACGTTTTAAGCATTATTTTTCCTGTCTAGGAGGAAGAATTGGAACGCTTAACTTATTTTGAAGTAGGAAATAGGTCACCTGTGAAAATAAAGGACTTTTCCATCAAGTTGTAGCCGAACTCCTCCGAGCCTCTTTAAATCACAAGAGTTTTTACCAATATTAAACAGTTTATTATTTAGGCGATGAGGAAAAAGGTATTCATTGATGTCCTTAGAAACATACGTTTCGAGAATACTTAACAGAGAGGAAAAATAATGCTGCGAAATAAATGTATCTGAAGGGAAAAAATCTATATTTTACGTAAATATTTTAAATTCGAGACATTATTTAATAGCAGAGTTGATAAATTCAGAGCATCTTCATAATGGTTAAATTAATTTATTCGTGTTATTTTCAGTGTCAACAAGAATTTCAATAGCCAGAATGACTTGTATTTATGTTGTAATTAAAAGGGCACCCTAAAGTTAAAATGTAGCGAAACGGGAAAAGTCAAAGATCAAATTTAAAATTTAACTTTTGGCAGAAATATATTTAAAGCAAAAAGAAAACATCTTAAATTCAGAAACGGTTGATCTATTTTCTATATTAGGGATTTTCTATATAGGGGATCTTTGTGAAGACTGAATAGTATTAGGGCCTTTACTTCAGTCAATATGCCGTGACTCTTCACGATTTCATACCAGAAAACCCGAATTTAGAGAGTTAAACAGGAAAAATACCAGTGATTGTATATATTATAATGGTCTATAGGGAACAATTAATGGTTTCTAATAAGAACATGATAGTGCTACTTACTTTAAGTAAGTTTTTCGTCCATTCTTCTGCTCATTTTTTAAACGCAAGTTGTAATTTGCTAGTCATGCCCAATCTATGGACCTTCACTCTATATCAATCAAATATATGTATTTCGAAATGAATTCGAAATTCTTTTCTTAAGTGTTGAACGCTTCGCCTTACCTCGAGTACTGTAAATATATCTTTAGTAGCAATCGTAAATCGAGCAATCGATACACACGTATTCGTATTTATATGTATTTAGATTTTATGTGTCAATATGTAGTCAATACATGCATACACTAATCTCGCAAAACAGTAATTCAGTAAAATATTCATTTTATTCTTTGGACCCATGACTATTGCACTGTTGTTTGAGGGTAGAACATATAAAAAAAATCAAAATATACTTTATTCAAGTAGGCTTTTACAAGCACTTTTGAATCGTCATTTAACAAAGTATTTAAAGTAAAGCTACCACCGCTTCGGAATGTAGATTCTACCGAGAAGAACCGGCAAGAAACTCACTAGTTACTCTTTTTCAACGTCTAAAAATACAGTCATGTTAGTTAAATAAAATTACACATATATGTATGTCATGTCTCCTGCTTGGAAGTCAACAAGCATTAACTCCACGCTTTTTTATCATCAATATAATCTTGTATCGAATAATATGCCCTCTTTACCAATGTATTTTTTACAATTGACTTGAATCTATGAATGAATATGATAAGTGGGCGGTGTAGTCCATAATATAACCGAGTGATGTGATGAGTGAGTTATGCAGACATTACTTATGTATTTAAATATAATTGAAAATGTAAGATCGCCAGCAATATTTTCTGTTTGGACTGTTATCTGTCTCTCTCTACATATGAACAGTAAAACAAAGTGGTTTTTAGCTTCTATCCGTATATACGCTTTTCTCTTAACAACTCAATGAATTATTTTACGGTTTTCACATACAAATAGAAATAACGATAAACGAGGGTTTGTTTATATAATTTGTAAATATTTTGTACAAAATCGCTGAATTATGGCGGTGTTTTATTCAAACATCGTTATCGTGCGCTTTCGGCTACATATATACGAGTATGTATGCACTAAAAATTGTGGATCTTAATAATTCCACGATATAACATGTGTATTTTTAAATTTACACTCATAGTAATTACATATATCTATTACCAAAACTGTTATCTCTAATTCATTATTAATCCTCATTCAGATAAATGTTAAGTTGGTCATATTCAGTTAGTTATCCAGTACATTTAATATAGATTTTTTTACAGTACAAGGTTTAAATGATGCGGGCGGTCGGATAAGTGGGTGTGATAATAGAATTAATACATGCTTGCCAATGTAAGCATACTTCTCATTTTCTTTATTAATATACAACCGCTAGAAGCCGGGTTTCGGGAACGGGTTTCTAGTTTGATATAACAGATAAAAGGGAAACTTAATTGTATAATACTTATCTCTGCTTCCCTGTAATTAATAATGAACTTGTAACCCTTACTTTCCGTTTGCTTACGGTACAGAGAACGTTTTTGAGCAATGGTATACGCATAGATAATAAGATACCGGGATATATAATTAATTTACCATTAACAAAATTAAAAAATATATATTAAAACTAAATTAATAAATTAATCTTATTATTCATTAAAAGAATACTTTTTCACTAATTATGGTGAAAAACAGCATTGTAAATCTGTTTTTTTTGGAAAGAGCAACTATGCAATTTTCTTGCCGTCTCTTCTTGCTTCAAATTAGTAGCTTAAGAAATATTAATATAATAAGATATTATTCATAAAATCATATAAAATACTAGTAATTTTCTACGTCTTTAAAGTACAGCCATGATTTTCTTTAACGATTCTTGTTGATGTGTATCATGTTGAACAACGTCAATATTTCCATTATAAATATTTATCTTGTGTCCTTTTTTCTCAGCACTTCTTCTTTGTTTGTTAAACATAATCGTTTTCTTTTATCGTATAAGAAAATTCCTCCAACAGCGAGCGATATCGAGTATGAACAACTTTAAATGATTCAAGTTTTGTATTTTAATATTACTCTTTGTTCGACTTTTAAATGTTGCAATTGCTGTTTTTAACTTTAACCGACGTTTCGCTAATTGCATTTGTCGTGGTCACGAGCTGACTTACAATCAAAAGCTGTGATCGTGAATTATTCAATATAATGGAATTCTTTGATTCCGATAAATTAATATTATGTTAAATGTACAAATATTATCGTTCAAACAAAATAATTAATTTGAATTGACAATAAAGTATTGTTCTAAGGTCCATTTTTTGTTTTTTTCTTAAGTTAATTAATATATTTCTTACATAACATAACATAACATAACATAAGCATCCCGTAAATGTCCCACTGCTGGGATAAAGGCCTCCTTTCCCTTTGAGGAGAAGGTTTGGAGCATATTCCACCACGCTGCTCCAATGCGGGTTGGCGGAATACACATGTGGCTGAATTTCGTTGAAATTAGACACATGCAGGTTTCCTCACGATGTTTTCCTTCACCGCCGAGCACGAGATGAATTATAAACACAAATTAAGCACATGAAATTTCAGTGGTGCCTGCCTGGATTTGAACCCGAAATCATCGGTTAAGATGCACGCGTTCTAACCACTGGGCCATCTCGGCTCATATATTTCTTAAGACAATGATTTTAAAGAGCTTTAGGTTACCGTCTGAACTTATTTGTAAATTCTGGACCGTGAACTCGTTGAAAACAACAAAGCCACACAATATTTTATTTTCCAACTCAATTTGCAGAAGCGTTAACTTCAATTTCATTTGGAGATGACCAGGAGTACGTAACTGGTATGTTAGTAACTTTTGCTGTGTTCCTGAATCGTGCCGGCCAGATGTTACGGAGCCAACGCGAGCGAACTTTTAAAGCACTTAATTCAACAAAATACGACAGTTTAACAGGTAAATTTAATGTTTTACTCTACTTTGAATTTATGAAAGTTTAATGAAAACATATATTCATAGTTAACAAGAACAATGAAACAACGTTAATAAGAAAAAAAGTGGGAGCTCATGGCAGATGTGACCGAAATTAATGGCCATTGAATGTATTTATAATTTGAAGTTTCGCCAGCAAAAAAAAAACATAAAGAAAAAGAGAGTACTCTTTGCTTAAACCGCGTAAAAAAACTTCGTTTCAATAAATAAATACGCGTCACGCACACAAGGGGCATGATGACATAAGAAGGTTTATTGCCGCTACCGTGAGGCGTTCGAATATGTCATACGATACCAAGGCACGCTAATACTTGTTTCACATCTAATTCTAGGAAGTTTTTTTTTGTAACGAGTTCGGCCAAAAGTACTACTCCATAGATACTGGCACTACGTACATTATAAGCCGCACCTTAGCAAGGGCTTATGCACATTAAATATGAGATGAAAGATGTGATACCCTTGTGCCTTTAATTATATTTTTATGAATTATAATTACAACCGGCTTTAGATGTAAATACTATTTCGTCTTTCATTTAATGACTAGTGGGTCGCACGCGAAAGTTCTCGTTTATACAACAGATTTTTACGAACTTAGAAACCTATGACAGTTTTTTTTATTTAATTTAATTTTAAACTGACGACGTCTGTTCGTGATTACATTTGTTTTTTTCATGATTTACATTTGTTTTTTTTTATACAGCCATAGCGCCGTGCTCTACGTGGCCAGTAACTTTTTCATGAAGAATCCTCTTTATTTTTCTGCGCATCTGCGGCTGAAGCTCTTCAAAATGAGACTATAACCGATTTTTATGCACAACTATCATCTCATTGTCACTAGACTATCATCCCATAATCACTGGGACAAAAATCTGCTTAATATATAAGATTATAATTCAATTATAAAAAAATGAGCCAGGGTGGGTCAGTGAGTTGAATACGACTCTTAACCGAATATTGCAAATGCAAACTCGAGTCTACCCTTCTCATCAGGAGGAAGATATTGCCCAACAGGAAGTCTTCTTAAGTATATGAAACATCACTTCACACCTTTGCAATATGACAATCATTATAATATATATATATACAAGTATGTATATAAGTTAATACCTTTGATTAAATATAAACTGCATGTGTTGAAACCACAACAAACTTAGTTGAGCAAAGTGAAGTTAGGTAATACGCTATATATAAAGTACTTACATATTCAAAAGGGTACTCGGACAGATTAACTGCGAGCTCAAACTTATGGTTGAAGCAGACACATTCTGTGGTACCGAGCTGGGGATTTAAAATATTAAGAGATAGATGGCAGTCAAGTAATTAATTTATGCTGGCTTACGAGCTGAGAAGGACCAATGCTCTTGTGGTTAGAACACGTGGATTTTAATGGACAATTGCGGGTTCAACTGAGTTGTTTAACCTCGCTAGAAAAACGTTAATTACACGTTTCCCGTTTATAAAATTAGCTATTTCATAAAATAAAAAAACGGGCATCTAAAAATAATCACTCGATGGTAAGATGTCACCACCGATGTAAATCGATAAGTGAAAAAGTCAAGTAATATTCTTCTAATTGTAGTCTATGATTAAAAACAAATACAACATGTCTTAAAGGAAAATAAAGTGTTAGGGCTATTAACGCTATTTCGATATTCATGGCTGAAATAAAATTAATTAGTTGTTATTTCATTATTTTTTCTTCTGCTTTGTATCTGCGTACTCGGTGGTAGGGCTTTGTGCAAGCACGTCTGGGTAGGTACCACCCACTCATCAGATATTCTACCGTCAAACAGCAGTACTCAGTATTGTTGTGTTCCGGTTTGAAGGGTGAGTGAGCCAGTGTAACTATAGGCACAAGGGACGTAACATTTTGGTTCCCAAGGTTGGTGTTGCATTGGTGATGTAAGGAATGGTTAATATTTTTAAAGCGCCATTGTCTATGGGCAGTGGTGACGACTTACCATCAGGTGCTCGTCCGCCTCCCAATATCATAAAAAAAAAACATATGTAACAAAGTTATACTGCTTATTAAAGTAATATTCAAGCAACACTAGCCCTTAATAGTAATATAAATAAATCTAATAATATTTGCTCGATGTTTGAATGACTTGATCTTAATACATTTTTATTTATTTTGGCTTATAGCCCGATTTAATCATAAACCTGCCGCGGGCATTTTAGTTCCCCTGAGTAAATTGAAAAATGTACCTACAAAGAAGGTTAAGGAAAATCCATTTCTTAAAACAAAATACAACATTTGATCTTAAATTATAATCAGCGTACATTGAAATTATTTTATTGTATCGACGAAATTCTGCATTAACGTACTTACAAAAAAAAAAAATATTTTTTCAAATATTCTACATAGAACTTTAGATTTTGATAATCTTTATTCTTTAAGCGTTCATCAGGACTAATTGAATGCTGGTGTACTTGGGGATTATTTACGTTTTTGGAAAGCTTTCGGTTTCCGTTAGAGGGAAAGAATTGTGACTAAAAAGTTCGTCTGGCTGTTTATTTGGACTACTATGTCCAGGATTATTTTTTTCATCGATACAATTTATTCGAACTTAAGTATTATAAAGATAGTTGGCTGATAAGCACAACGACACACATAAAAACTAACGAATATAAAACTATAACACTTAAAAATTTGACCCTCTTTATATTTGTAGTGGTTATTAATTCGTTTTTTATTTTTAGTTTTTTCATTTTTACTCTGTTATCTTCACTGGATGTGTGAGCAGGCATATCTGTGTGTGTATCGTTCTCTCCAAGTTTATTCGTACTACCTTATATTTCATTTTGATAAGTAAGTGAGTCAGTGTAGTTACAGGCACACCGCACAAGGAACGTCTATTTCGCAATGTCTGCCAAAGACTATAGTATGGTAGTATGCGCATACGATCCAATGACGTCCCGTAGAAAGGGATAAGTATATACCGTTGGTTTACGCACAGATGCTTTTTTCCAGCGGTAAAAAAAGACGAAATGAAGTTATTGCCATCAATTGGTCTGTTAGCCTTGTTAGCTTACCTTCCTACATAATAATTATTGTTATATTTACAATTTCACTTGGTGGTAAGGTTTTGTGCAAGCCCGTCGGGGTAGGTACCACCCACTCATCAGATATAGATATAGATTCAGCCGCCAACTAGCAATATGGTATTGGTATTGTTGTATTCAGGTTTGAAGATCTATGGGTGGAGGTAACCATCTTGTGACTTAACATCACGGCCCATTTGCCGGTACGCCTACCTATTACATATATATATATTTATATATTTTTCCTTATCGCAAAATATTTGACTCAATTATATCTCAATTTACTTCCGTGACGCGACTGTTCCAATCTACTAATAAATGAGAATTTCAATTAGTATTAATTATTCCGAAAATAAATGAACCATCTTGTTCGACTGTCCGACACCATTTTGATTCCTAAGCGTTAATTTATATTCAAAGACTGAGAAAACGAAGGCGATTTTTCTTTTCAATCTATTTAATTGAAATAATTAATATAATTGGATGTGCTTTAACTAATTTTGTTCTTAAAATCAGTGTAGTCAAAAGCTTTGCGTAAATTATTTCAAATGCCGTTATTAATAAATTTTAAATGACATTCATGATAATTTATTTATTTTTGATTTAATGTAATTAACATTATGCAACTCTTCTGGGTGACCACACATTTGTGATTCAGGTGCGTTGCCGGCCCAAATGTGTAAGCTCTTTCTTGAAGGTTCCCAAATCGTATCGGTATCTGACGAACTCTGGTTCCATAGAGTGGTTGTGCGAGGCAGAAAATGACTTAAAAATTTCGCTGTTATGGATCTAGGTGGTGCCGATGTAACTTGGAGTTTTGTTACGATGTCCGAAGGTGAAATTCAGCATTCGGGATTCATCCAAACAATTCCTCGGAACCTTCCTCGTGAAAAATGCAGTAGAAGGTGCAGAGTGATAGCTCAACGCAATAGCTCTACGCAAAGTCAAAGGATCAAAGAGGCTAGTAAGCCTTGATCGTCGATAATTCGAGCTGCTCTGCTTTTGAATACGGTCAAATAGAAAAATCAGAGACCAGTTGAAGTCAATATTCTTAATATTATTGAGCACCCAACTTTTTTGATGCCAATTTGGCTTAACCTTTCAATTGACCGCGGAACTGAACGAATTCGAAACATCAACGACACGATTCCGATACTAGCTGTGGCAGCAGGGCGAATGTTCTCAAATCGTGAAGATACAACAATAGTGACAACCATATGAGTATACATAATATTGTTGGAACATACTAAACATAACGTTTGCTTTTATTTTAGAAATGAGAAACAAAATAATAATAGTTTACTAATCTCATATTTAATAACATTGCATTTGGAAATTGATAATAGAATCAAATAATATTAACCTGGACCGTCGTCACAATTAATTAAGATAAATGTCACTGTTTTTTCAGTTTAAGTATTAAATTGAGAACTGTGATGGCCCAGTGGTTACAAGATGTGAACCTTAATTGATGAATCTGACTTCAAAGCTGGGTCAGTGATGAGTTCAAGCACCACTGAATCTTGTGCTTATTTTATATTAATAATTATTTTTATGCTGAGTGGTGAAGAAAAACATCGCGAGGAATCTGCACGTGGTTTATGAGAATCTGCCACGTGTATCCAACAACTCGTATTGGGACAACGGGGTGGTATAAGCTTTACTATGTTCTTCTCAAAACGGAGAGGTCTTTGAGCAGCAGTGGGATGTTAACAGTATGTTATTTTACTTTTATTACATTTAAATTTATAACATTTAATTCGTTATCACAAATAATTGATACGCGCTTTTCAAAATTTTAATAGTTATTGACAGCCTGTGTTAGTCCAGTGAAAATTTGGCATTCTTGGAGGGTTAGCAATGGGAACAAATATGGGCTTTTGCTTTCACTTTACATATTATATTAACAAGAAAGTCGTGACGTAACTTAACTTAACGGGACTATCATAAAAATGTGTAACCCTAATTCTGTTGCCACCGAGAGTCATGTTGCAGCTAAAATAACCTACAGAATTAAACGAAATACCAAGATCATACAGAAGTTTACAAAATTGAATTAAAAGCAAGTCACGTTTTACGAATTTAGCCAATTAAAAGTTTTCCTGCGATTTCAATTCGCCCCACAAGCAGTGTGATAACCACTCATTGGAGTGGAAATGCTTATAACTTGAATATTGCGAGCTGTCGGTTACACGAAAGCCTTAATTCGTTTTCTCATTATGTTCTATTTATGATACCAAGTCGATTAGCTTGATTAATTGATTTCAGTCTCTCGCAATCGAACAACAAACTTTTTTTTAATCAGCCTTCATGCGATAATTAGTGGTTTGGTAACTGTAAAGTAGTTTTAGTTGGAGTATTGTATATTTATGTGTAACCTTTTTCCTGAAACTTTCTTGAAATTTGTAGGAGACTTCGTGAAAAGGAATGAAAGTATGTAACAGGCGTATCTCGATGCTACAGTTGGTCGTCGGATATCATCAATCCATTTTTCGAGACGTTATAATATTAATATTCTCATTACCAAGGTCAGATGTTAAACTTCATATACGACTATTGCAACTTATTTATCCTTTCTAAAATTCATGTGTCTGTATTATTTTATTATCAGGCAGTATCAAAATCTAAATTTTAGCATTATTGGTGATCATACAGAATTCAAATGCAAATACAAGTTACCATGGGACTCTACGAAGACTTCTTCATTGACTCAGAATATGTGTCTAATTATAGTAGTTAGTACTTACTTAAATTATGTCTAACCTGTATCGATAGTCGATGCCAAAATGTTTCAAATTCGTTACAGCCAGCTATCAGAAATCAGTAATTCTTAACAGTAGACTGGGGTTTGGCAATTGGCAGGGTTGACATTCATGTGCTTTGAAAAGTTGACGAAACTTGCTGTTTCATTAGATCATAATAACACACAATATTATGTTACCTAGTCTTCGATAAGAATAGTCACCGTGGCCAAAACAAACAATAATTTTTTATCATTGCGCCTTTTATTATGTTACTAGAAATCATGTTCCTCTAAGATAAACAATCAATAATTAACGCGTTTAAAAAACATAATTTTCGATAAAAATCTATGTTAATTATAATTATTATATTAACATCATTTAATTATAGAGGATATTTTTAATAATTGCGCCCTTACTTTCGTTATTTATCCGAAAGAAAACTGTTTTGTAACACGACAATTCTAAATATTTAGATTTTTACCGTCAAAGTTTTTAACTGACATCAGAGTCGAGGGACATAACGAAATGTTTAATTTTAATGAACAAGTGGTCCCAATCACGATTAATTGGCGACTTTACTTACAAGTTCGTAACGTGTTTTTTTTTTAAACTAAAGGGTTATAATTTATTTCTTGGTCTATGTGTGCGTATATATGTTTGAGTTATTTAAGTGTTCTAACTACTGGCTCATATATACATTCAAATATAAAATATATTATACAGTGAAATATAGATATCCTTTCGATATTTGTCCCAGTAAAACGTTTGACCAAAGGAAATTGTAAAGTATGCAAATTATTCAGATACGGTGTTAAATTGAGGGTTATGAAGTTAATATATGAAAATACTTGTAATATAGGACGCAAAGGCTCCCTTCACCGCAATATTCTGATGGAATTGTATTACTATGGCTTAGTGGTCGGCTGCGACCCCGCCGGGCTCGACTCTATTCAGCTTATGTGCCTGTATTTGCGTATCCATCCACGTCGCCTGGCCTCTTCGTGTCTCCGCCTCTTCCTTCCTCGCCTCCTCGCCTCCTTACCCTCCCAACTACATGTCGCCTCACGTGATTGATACTCTTTATGAGAGCTAATATTTTTCGACCGTGCCTATTCTCAACTTTACGAACCACAATAAAAATCAGGGTATTCAAATAAGAAAATTTATTCATCACGAATTCAATTTTTTATTATAACTGTGAAATTGTGACAATTGTGTGAATATTTACACGATATGTACATTTATACAATAAACAATATTAATGGTATACAAATTAACTATTCGCCTTGCGATAAACTACCTAAATATTAATAAATTCTTCGTTACAACCCTAGGCCAAATAACATCGTTTTATCCATCCATCGAACACTTTACAAGATACAATTTAAGACAATCACTTATAAACAATTTCCTACCAGAAACTTGTACTCGTATACGCAGGTCCACACATTACATTTATTTTCGTAGAATATAAACCATTAAGAATTAAACCTTATTCTAAACTAAGTAATTCCGACAAGTGAGGAGACAGGGCTCGTGTCTCACGCAGCTGTCAGACACAATCACACAATTATTCCAGTCTTTATAACCCTAATCTATAGAAACAATTAAAGTGTCCTCCTCTAGCAGAGTAGCTGAGGCCTCGCGACACCGGCGCGAGGCCCGCACTCAAAGACGCGAATGCGAAACACCATTTGGTGCTATAAGTGGTGCCAGGGTAGATGGTCTTGTTTCCATGTGAAGAGCTTCGCTGGCAGCAATGGACCTCGAAGTTATTGCTGTAGATGCCTCAGACCTAGATCCACAAGCACCTTCTCGTGGACCTGTGAGACCACGAGCTTCCGCTAGAGCACGAGATTGAGCACGCGCTGCACTTCCTCCCTTCTTTCGGGGTATGACGCTATTCTCAACATGCAACGTAGCATTGACGTCCTTTCCTGCTGCACAAGTACAAGCCTTTAAGAAACTCTTCTTAAAATTGTCCGATAGGAAAGCGTAAAGAATAGGATTCATCGCGGAGTTACTATAACTGAAACAGGCCGCCACAAGGAACACCGTAATTGTAATGCGACTGGCGCACTCCGTTGGTGGTGAATATATCAAAGCAACTTGAAAAGCCCAATATGGCAGCCAGCAGAGCACATATACAGCTATGACCGTAAGTACTAATTTAGTCACTTTCCTGTGGGAGCGCTTCTTTTCTTTCGATTTGTTCTTAGGACCCACCGTCTTTAGCTTTCTTATTACGAGACAATAGAAGACAAAGATAAGGGTTAGAGGCGATGCGAAGCCAAGTGCAAAAGAGTACAGCGTGAACGAGGCCTGTCCTTTATTGAATTCTCTTTCTGGCCACACGATATTACACGATAGTCCGTTTTCAGTTTGTATCAGTGTGGTATACATGAAAATGGGCGTCATAACCAATGCTGAAGCCGTCCAGGCAGCTGCTGAAACTATTCGTGAGACAAAAGGTGTTCTTAGACGCGGCGCTGCTATAGGGTGACATACTGCTATGTATCTATCAGCACTCATGATGCAAAGAAATATACTGCTCGTAAATTGGTTTATCCCAGTGGATATCATATACGCCTTACACATGAATCTTCCAAATGGCCAAGCTCGTAGTGACATCGTGACGATCAGGAATGGTATTCCTATGAGAAAGCATTCATCAGCGATTGCCAAGTTTACAATATACATGTTAGTCACTGTTTGCATTTTTGAATATCGAAGGACGACATATATGACGAGCGTATTCCCAAGTAGGCCGACAACACACACTATAGCGTAGAGGATCTGTGTGACTACATACACGACGGGGAGGTTGATGTTGGGACAATTTTCATAGGTGCCGTTTAAAGTTCCATTGTGGTCGAAGGAGTAATTGTCGTGCCCATACATTTCCACGTCTTCGAGCTCCATGGCTAATATCAACTTTTTTCTTCGACGAAAACAATCTTGTCCACGAGCAAAGATTTACCTGTAAATATAACGATAAAAAATCGTTAGTTTTTAATAAATTGGCGTAAGCGATCATAATATTTTCATAATATTTTTTATTGAACATAAAAGACTAGTCATCCAAACTTAGTTTGTTTTTATTTCGTAAAAAACTTTGAGTATCGGTTGATTTTATAAACTTTTACTATTATTTGAGCGCTGCTGATTATTATTTAAAATAAAATTGAAACTTACATATTGCTTAAGCAATTACAGCCACGACAGCTCCGACATCTTATTGTTTTATCTGAAACAAAGGAGAAAACAAAACTTTAATATCACCAAACAACTAAGACAGACTCAGCGAAAACTTTAACTTTACACAGTTTAAATATATTTTTCTAGCATGTGAAAATAATTTTCTATTTTACGTAACTAGTTATAATATGATATAGAATTATTCGAACTGTTAAGAAGTTTATGTGCTCATTCATTGGCTTATTAAAAGATAAAGTTACAACAGTACAACGATGTAGATAAAAAGTTTTCTCCATGAAAAAAAAACTTTATATTTGAAATATATACAAGACTCACTATAGCATTGTCGAAGTCTACTATTCTCATATAGATATAACCTCCCCCCCCCATTACTGCAATGCTATTTAATAATTATGTTAATGTGTGCATCTTTGTAAAACAGCGGCGAATTCAGTCAACTAAGCTTTATCCGGCTTCCCAAGGGTAATACTGTGTAGACAGTCATATGTGTGTGACACGTAGGACACGGAATTTTATCTAGAATATTTTTAGAGGAATATTTCCACTGTATATTAGTTTCCCTGTAACTACAAAGTTATACACCGCGTGTACGTAGAAACTCACAATGGATTTAACTAATTAGTACAAAATATTCATAAATGGTATCAATATTCCTCGCGAATCAATTTGTCTATAAGTGAATATACAGATTTATTTGGAATTCGTAGAGATTAGCGAAAATACATATGTAAACATGGCGATGGATTTAACAAATAGGGATACAATTATTTCACATTACGAAACCATTATTGAATTTCACACGCGGATATTAGTTACTTTAAAAGGCCGCTGACAAGGAACAGATACAACACTAACGCTAATAGTATTCACAGTGGTCGTGTTTATGTAAAGATGATGGGTGGGCGCCGGCAAATAGAACAGTGTTTTGTCTTCAATTAACGTCACATGGTTCGTGTTATTGTTGTAACGGATTTAGACTCTGTACTATTTCGTTTTGAGTTTTCCTCCATTTGCTATCTCATGAGACTAAACGATTTTAAGGTTAGTCTTCGGCTTAGCAGATCGGACCAATTAATATATTGGATTATTTTATCGAATATATCTGAGTAGTAATGCCATGAAAATTATGAAAATCCGTTCGACGGCTGAACTACGGTCTCATCGGATTATGAGAGTGTCTGTGCTTGCGCACACAGCTTGGCGCAATAATATCTCTTGCCGCTGTGTGGTCTCTATAATGGTTAACATGACCAAAATCAGTAACAAGGACATTGTCAACAGTATTAGGAAGCGTTATTTTAAAACGACAACAAACAAAGCCTCGCGAAACCGCCTGGCACATTTTAGGTCGTGAGGTCCACCAACCAAACGCTCAAATTTGATAAATATAAAAATTAAGGTATCCTCGCTAAACAATTCAACGAATACTAACAGATATTTTATTACTTTGTAAGCTAAGAGTAGTACTGTTAAATTATTCTTAGTAACCGCTTATGGTTTTTGTGTAAAATTTTTTTTATAAAATATTAATAACGTCGAAATAATGTTTATAATGACAATGGTTGTTATGTACAGCATCTGCTAAATCCTCAAATCCTTTGTAACATCGAAAGCAGTTGAATTGTTTATTAATTCTGAAGTCGGTTAACAAAACAATGTGGTAATTTCAACCATCATTTAGTTATTTAATTTCTTACGATATATCTAACAATATATTTAGGATTAGCTGCCAAAGTACATACAGTACATTTTATAAACACCATCCATACCCTAGTGTCAGCGAGCGCAGTGACGCAACACGATGAGTGCGAATAAAACGTATTGTTTATTTACTATAGTAGTTAGGAATACTCAGTGCACAGTTTACTCAAGACAATATTGTCTCAATTCCATTTTTTATTTGAAATTTCCAGAACATGCAGCTTGTATACGTGTTATTTTTGTCCTTATTTTATAAAATAATAAAAGAAAGGGATACTACTAAAAATACACGCGATCAAGTCATCCCGTTACTAGCTCTCGGTGATGCTGCTTCTGCTGTTGTTTGGTGATGGTTAATATTATTATTTGTAACCAAATTTTGTATGGAACTACTCCAGTAAGATACTTTCTCCCGACCGGTCACAGCAAAGCGTCGTAAATCAGTGTTGGCTGTTTCATTTGGGACAGAGCACGATTGCAGACGTTGAATATACTTAATTTTGATTATTGTATTTGTGCGGTTTTTTTTATACATGGCTATATAGTTTTTCTTTTCTTGTAGACATTAGTTATGTTTTTTATGGTTTTTTTTTTTGATAAAATTCTACTAACATTTAGTGTCCACATTGTGTACATAGTGTAGTTGTCTCTTGGTCAAATTCCTTGAAAATTTTATGACTCTTATTCTCAATTTTTACTGACACGGAATATTACGGAAGATATTAGAATTCAACAGATGTATTACTTTACATATTACATACAGGATTATGTTAAATCGATCGACCCGATTATGCTAAGTAGATTTTAAAGGTTGAGCTCAGTTTCGATGTTACTAGAAATCTCTGGAATAATCCTTTAACTGGACGAGATACACCAGCGAATAAAATAAATCAATTTGACTAAAGGTCGTGAATTCAATCGGAGCCAGTCCAACGGAACTTCAAAGTACTAAATTGGTGTAATCAAATAATTTCAGGCTTGGGGTAAATGTCTTAAAGTCAGTTTGTGGCAAACTGTAAACTTCTTAGCCTTAGAATATAGATAATATGTTAGCCATACTATAATTTATCATCACTATGATTATTTTCTAATATCTACTTCTGGCATATGTCAGTCATTGAAGACCATAGGTGACGTGTCATCTCCAACATCGAGCGTAGTAAAATCCGTTGCTCTGTAACATATTTTTTACATTCCGAAATCTTATCATTTAATGTTATTTTATAAAATGTTAAATAAAAATAATTTATAAGAGCTAATTTGAATGAAGTATATTATGATTATTTTTTTTGATTTTATGAGTACGGTATTATGACTTGTTATAGTACGCAGTACGTGCGCGCATTACTTTTCATAATCTCAAACACAGCGTACGTGTAAAGCAACAAACCGTTTGTTTATGTTTGTACGGAAATATTATTTGTTATTACGGTAATGGTAATAAATACAAGCGAGTGGGCTACGCTTGCGTATTCTCAATATAACATAGTATAGAATTCAAATAGATATTCATATAAACATATAAACTAAACGGTTATTTTCTGACTGTTTTCGTGAACAGGGTATAAATATATTGTAAATTTTGATATAATATTTACAGCAAGTAAGTTACACTGTCATAGTACAGGATTAGTGTCTTTAGAGTTGGAGCCATATCCCGCTTGGATATTGGACTATGAAAGGGAAGAGAATTGTTGAATAACAAATATCCTGTTTTCATGTTTAGCCATCTCAGGTGTATTTACTCAGCCGAAACTCATGCTGGACGACGCGGAAATGATACAAAGTCGGTGTGGAGAGCTGGGAAGTGAAAACCGAAGGAAGACTTAGCTGGAGAAATCTACAATATCATGCTAAGACCTATCCGTAACTACAACGACATATTTATGATGAAAAGTATATTTATAAAATAAAACTGGTTAAGAGTGTTCCAAGGGTTTCAATACTATTATAGAAAAAACAATTGAAAATGTGTCGTCAACAATGTGAACAATAAAATATAAACATTTTAATACAAGAACTAAACTGTGTGGATATTTGAATAATTACGATTGACGCAAATGTACAAAAGTCATTCTAACTATAAATAAACCTTGCTTAGATTTATTAGGTGTACTAAAACTCAGACTATAATATCACCAGAAACAAATGTGGTTTAGATTTGACCGATAACTGCTACGAGATGAATTTAATACGTTATTGCAGATCAAGTGGGAAGTTTTGGGATTAATTATATACAATGCTTAATTGATTATACATAAAACAAACCCCATTTAACAGTTAATACAGACTATTATTGTAAATCTAGTGGGAACTACAGGCTTCACGGTTGCGAACGCAATAACAATCAATGAATGATATCGCTCATTTGAAACGTCGATAGTTAGAAATCATACAGGTTCCTAGAAAGCCAATTAATTATGCAGGTCGAACATACATATGAATGTATACCGTGAAATTTGATTTGTTTTCTCGAATTTAGTATTATAATACATATATTATATTATATTAAAATCGAGGTTTCCATCGCCTGATGTTCTATGAAATAAGTGATGGTAATACTCTTAATTAGGGAACTAATTAAAATATCCTTTAAACAAATTAGTTCCGAAAGTCCTCCATTAGATTGGATAGGATTTTAAGAGGATACGTTATATAGAAATAACTGTATATTATCGGTCCAGGTGTATTAACTTCCTAAGCTCTATATTAGTTTTATTCTAGTGAAATGTACGTTAGTTTTCTGGCTAACTTATAATTAAGTTTCGGTTCCTAAGCTCTTATTTTCGATTTCGAATTACCAGACAGATTGGTACAAAGTTTTTTTTTAAAGAATTACTACGTGGAATGGCAGACCGCCGGAAATTGATCTTTTAAATTAACGTGCCCTGAAAAGCCTGTAACTCTGGTCTGGGCTCTCTCCGGTATTATCGTATTGTTGTATCAACAGACTATGAGACTGAAGACAAGGAGAGTCCAATTATACTGCATCCACTAATGTGTATAGTGCAGAAGTGTGTGTACTATAATATGATAAGTATAACATTTTTTTCAATATAATTGAAAAAACATACGCGACCTACCGTAATTACTTAATTAATTTATAGCCAGTATAACTTGAAATAACGTTAGGATGAGTACGATACCCTATACGTCCAAAACATTATTAAAAAAATGTTTAGATATTTAAAAGTTATGGTCGAATTAACAATTACCTACGTACATAGATCCCTTTAAAACATTACATTTAATTTGGCAGTCGTTTAAATAGAGATCAATTACTGGTCGCATAAATGTGACTATAGAGAGCTAATATCAGACAAGGAGCTCAGACTGAAGTCAATAAAGTGAAAATCTAAATATTATGATGTTAATTATCAACCGCAAATATTTTAATTTCCATGTGACGCCGCTCGCAGGACAGACCCGGGACATATTTGTTCAGCCATAGTCTAACTTTATCTAATATGTAAATGTCGCTTTGATATTACCATGTGAAGTTTCATTAATAACAATTCGTATAGACGGCGAGACACAATAAACAAATTACCACAGTCATATGATCCGTGCTTTCCCTGCATTTCTATTGTATTTTAAATGCCTGAAAGGCTTCACAATCATAATAACAGGATAGGAATTTTATAATATGAAATAATAAAAATTCAGTCGTAATTTTTCTATTTTACGATTTTTTTTAAGCAAATGTGACTTCGTGTGTTTCATTGGTCTTCTTAATATGTTTGGATCTTTCACGAGCAGCTTCAACGATTGGTGGAAATACATTTACCAAATCATTTTACGAACTATACATTTTTCTTTCTTCTTTATTCTAGATTGAAATCCGCTGAAACCTTTAGTTATGATTCACGTGCCCTACTCACCATCTTCAAAATATATTCCATTTACAAACACGGTCTTGTCAAAGATTTATTACAGATAGGTAAATCACGGAACAGGCAACTCGGCCGAAAATAAATTCAGTTTTCGTGTCCATTGTCAAAGGGACATTACTTTTTTATGCCCTAATACCCTAAAAGCGAACGGGTAACCTAGGAGTGAACGGCGTATTATTTGGGACTTTTTATGAGTCATCCTTTTTTACTTTAGTGTCGACTTTGTGTGGGCCCGGAACGATTATTTTATATTGACCCTTATATTTACTTATTTACGTTTGTATAGTTTGATATTTCAAGAAATAGGAGATACTTGTCTGAAAGCCGGTTTTGTAATAATTTCTTATCGAATAATACATTTTCCTTACCAATTTTGACATATAAGGCGAAAAACATTAAAAATAGATATCGTTAATAATCGTAACAGATTCAGAAAGATGTCCTTCAGTTTTATTTTGTTTTTAGCTATTAGGGTTTTTAATAAATTTAATATTTTTATAATTTTTCAAAGTGTTAGTCACAAATCTTTGCCTTGCCTTTATTTTAACTGACACGAACAAAATAATTTCAATAAACGAACTAACTTCGTATATATCGAAATAGTTTATATATTTAGTATAGTCCTTTTAAATGCGTTGCTTTAATTTAACAGCTTTGTTAAAAACATTTTTTTTTTCAGAGTGTGTACAAAACAACACAGAACTTGTCTGTCTCATATGACCTGCACCCTTCAAATACCGGACAGCAAAGGGCCACTTATTATATCATCGATGTCCCAGCCTTTCGTGCGAAGCATTTTGCAACCTCATTTCTTATGCCCACGAGAAAAAGCAATGAAGGAATGTCTTTTCGATATTTGTGACCGATGTTCAATTCAATAGCCATTTATGCGCTCCATCTTCCTGAATTCCAATTACCATCACGGGTGATTGTGGGCAATTATCAACGGGCACCAGCTTCCAGCACTTCAGACATGCAGAAGTGTGCGTGTTAATATACTTATATCTTATCACTTAATTCTCAAATATCGACGGGATGACAATCCGACAAGAGCGGATATATTACTCAAAGCCACGTGGATTGCTCAGTTTTAATCAGTCTTCGACAAGTTTTCGCAGTGTCTGGTTTAAAGATCTAAAGTTAGAATATTCAAACTAAAATAAATTGTATCTTAAAATCAGATTGTAATATTATTAAAATTCCATGCAAAACCTTTAAAGGTCGATACGAAATCGACACGAACATCAAATGCCTAATTCGCACGTGACGTAATACGTCTTATCATTCGCGTCTCCCGGCGCCTTGCCTCGCGTATTAAAATGTGTCAGTTCGGCCAAATCGAATATGTCATACACGTAAAAAGTTGAACCTTAAATATATGAAAAAATAATACGAAGAATTCTTATTCTTATTTTAGTCCAGATTCGTGATATTATTTTGTAAAAATATGAGGTTCATTGGATATTAAAAAAAATCTAATTAATTATTACAAACTTGGTCTGGTTTTGCTATAATAGTGATGTCCAAACAATTAAACCTTCCTTTTGACAATTTTTCTACATAATAACCGACATAATGTCACATGAAAATCAACCAAGACTAAGCCACGTTTAATTATATCGTATGTTATAGAACACCCTTCAAACTCTTGTACCTAAATTTATAAATGAATAATATTATTGATTATAAGTAGATAATATGAATACTAAACACTGTTAAACAACTACTCATACTTAATAAAACTTTCCATAACGGTTAATTACCAAAAGTTAGTACAATTTACGAGCGTAATTAGTTAAATATCGATGGTATAATAACAATACGTAACGTCCAGAATCTATAAACAAAACCCTTAAAGGGTCGATATTAAATCGAAACGACCAATATTCATTTCACGTGCAGCACGGACACGATCTTAAGTAATAAGTCGCATTATGCAAGGAGCAGCGTGGTGGAAGTTTCAAACCTTTACCTTAAAAGGTTTTAACCCAACCATGGGAAAACAACTTTACTTTGGTAAAACATGATCGTGGGCTATAAACGTATTTTAAAGATTATTATTAATTGCCGGACCCGAATTCTTACGGGTGAAATAAAATTTTTTTAGTATTTTATTCTTTTTTTTACATAAAATTCTGGGTTCCGATTGCCGCCCACATTCTGTGTCCAATTTCAGCCAGCCAACCCACTCGAATACACAAATAAACAATAATTAAAATTGGTCCAGCGGTTAACTGTTATACATGCAAAACAAATATATATACGCAGGTAAAAATAATAAAATAATATATTTTTGAAAATATTCCTATATAGTTTGTGAATATTTTATCAACTCTTGATGTTATATAGTTATATATTTCAAGTATTCTAAGATATATAGCTTCAGCGAGCACTAATGTAGTCATTCGTCAACTGGCTTGTTAATTGTCGCTTGACGTGGATGATGGTGACATATGTAATCATGTCATGACAAGCCCTCGTCGTCGCTATGAATATACGGGAGTACGATAATTAACGTGACATTCATAAAGTTAAACTTTCAATCATCAGATTGAAAATTGATAAATTGATATCAGGATTGTGATGATTAATAAATTTGGAACTGTGTATGTTCCTGTCTCAGGATGCAATTAAAATCTTGAATCCGATCTTTTTTCTGTGTCATTAAAAGAGGTGTTTGGGAAAATGGTGATGGTGAGAGGTCACCGCCCACAGACTGCCACTGTACGTAATTTCAATCATTCTTTACATCGACGATGCGCTACCGCGAACTGTACCGATAGCATATCACATAAATCGACTCATTGATGTGAGGTATGTGTATGTGTAACAGTGGATGCCTTCAGCTTTATAGATAACAATAGGACAGACATTTGCCAAAGAAGCTATTACGTGTGCAATGAATTATTTTTAAAAACATGTTGGTCTGATGTATTGATTTTAGGCAAGAGGTATTGTTTTAAAACTTGTAAGAATAATTTTGATGATACTTCACTGAGTAAATGTATAAGGCTTAAGACAATTGAACCAACAATAGGACGTATATCGTGAGTTGAGTGAAACTATTTAAGTAGCTGTGATAACATTACAGCATTAAAACTTCATGCCGGACATCTATTAAATATTTATTTTTTTTAATGGACAAAACAGCTTCACCGCACTCCTCTGAAAGTAATCTCATCATCATGTAATATTTGAGACCTATAACATGTTTTTATGGAGGGATTTCATGCGGAATTTTTCTATCTTAGATTAATTTATAAGACAGAATTGAGAAATACAGGTATTTGTGTTATGAAAGCTTCTTAGATTCTACCTTATTGAGAGTTCATTCCCATAAACCGGAACACAATAATACTAAGTATTGTTGTTTGGCGATAGAATATCAGGATAGCACAAAGCTTTACCGCGACTAGAAGTAGAAGAGGTCTTATCGTATTTCCGGATCAGGTTTTGCGAGTGCGACTTGTTCGACCGAAATCTATCAATACGTCATAACTAAAATTACTGATGACATCTTTGTTTGAAAATTTTCTAAAATTTCTTTTTTGAGAAGACTGTTAAAATTATATTTAATTAGATAGTTTTCATGTGATATCGGAAGCATTTGTCGGTTGATTTCTATACTAAAATTGCTAATTTTCCTCGTGTTGATCTGCAACTTTGTGTCGTATTTGATCACCCCAACTATTTCATATTGTTCCTGGAATCCTTGACGCAGAATGTGAGGTATTTTCGTATAAATATGTAATACGAGCAATACCCGCAACTTTGCGGTGGCTTTCATCAGCGTATGTTTCAAATAAAATGTATTTCGACGATTGATACAAGCGACAAAAAATATTTAAATAGCTATTTGTAAATTATAAAAAAGCTGTTAGTTTAACGCCCTGAATGCAATGAATAGTTAAAACGTACAAATAAATTATGTACTTTAATATTTGTTACTGTAAAACGTATCGCCGTGACATCAGTTTGGATCTAATTTGAATAATATCTTCTTCCACATCTATACTATAGCAAATTTAATGTATTAATTTAAACTTAAGTATAACAGCTATAAAATATAAGCTAAGGGATCTTGGATTTTGTCTCTCGTGCCTCTAATAACACTGACGCACGTACTGGAACACACCGATACAAATTATTATTGCTGTTTGACTGAAGAAAGACTCCTTAAACGTGTCCTAAATCGGACCTGAACATAGTCTTATCACCGGTAATAAATAATTACTGCGACAGGCTACTTGATTGTTTGTATTTTATGGGATAACCTTCCTATTTTTAATTTATATACATGATGATAATCACTAAGGCACTCGTAACTGCTTGACCCACAAGGCTATCAATTTATTATATCAACGTACTAAGATGTACCTTGCTATTGGAAAACAAACACATTTTTATTTATTATACATGAGTATTCGAGTTTGAAAATCCTCTTAGTAATTACTTCAGTTTATTTGTATATGTATTACTAAAGATAACGTATATTAAAAGCAATGTTTTGTGATATAAACCATAAAATACTTTTATTTAAAAAACATGTTATTTCTAAACAGAATTATTAAAACAATCTTTGTGTTCGTCCCTACTAAATAGACCATAAACCTTTTTTTATTAGTTTGCCAAAACAGCGACTAGAGGGCGACATAGGCGGTTGGCGACCCCGAGCGTGCGCTTAGAGCCAGACTGTGATTATTTAACTTGTTGCGAATCACTTGATACCGAGCACTGATCCACGCTTACCCTCGCTAATTTATAATCAACTTTAAATTAATCCTATTAAAGTTGACTTTACAACGATACAGATTTTCGGTTTACTCGCTTCCAAAATCCCAACCTTAAATTAATGTATTTTAAAAGTGAATATCACAAAACTTTCGTACCACACCGGTTACGTTTTCAATAAAATCTCTCTCGTAATGGGAATATTGGCTGTGACGAACTCGTGTGCTTATTGAATGATGGAGCCGATGGCGCGTTTCGATTGAAAGAATTCGTTGCAACTTGAATTTCTGAGACAAATGTTGATAAAATGAAAAATGTCCCGATCAAACTTTACGATGCGAGAATATTGCGCGAGCGATTTTGGATACTTTTAAACTTTGACTGTTCGTATTAAATTTCGTACCTGATTTCAATTTGTAAAACAATTTCAGCTGCACAATGTTTCTGACCATAATGAACGTTTGAAACACATGTCCTTATATTAAGCCAATAATAATTGTATCGGATTGAAAGTGACGGAAAAAACGTATGTACTAATAAGCTAATTCTTGTGACGGACCGCTGAAGGAACTTAGTCTATAAAATCTATTAAAAACTGACAATACAATACAATGATATCATATTATAATTTTTGGCTATCTTTTAATAATATGTTTTCAAATATAATGTGTTTTCGTGGTAAGGCTTTATGCAAACACATCTGGGTTGGAACCATCATCTCATCACATATTTATTATTGTGTCCTAGTTTGAAGGAGGAGTGAGCCGATGAAACTACAAATCAAATCAATATATGCTTTATTCAAGTAGGCTTTTACAAGCACTAAACATCATTGTTTTAAGTTTGTTGAGGCATCATTGATGTCAGGGATGGCTTATATTTCTTCAAATACAAGTCTGCTATCGTATTTAATTTAAAAAAGGCTATATCGAATGTAAGCTTTAAAATCAAAACTGGGTTTCCGCTTCATAAATTCTTAATCTTACGTATGTCTCAGAACCAAGAGTTCGTGTAATTCCCAGATACAGTCTCATGATTGTCCTGATGTTTATCGCCTTACATTTCCTTTATACTGTTCTGGTAGATTTAACAGGGGTCGGCCTGGCCGGTGCTTTGTCTGCTAACAATGACTGCTTACAAATGGTTACATCGGAAAACCTCATACGTCATGTGAGACTATGAAAAGTTTTACTACGGATATTTTACAAAGGAGCCTTATTTGGTAATCTCGAAGATTTTTTTTCCTTTGGAACCCTTTCGAACAGCTAATAGACTTTTTCGGTTGATTCTATAAGATAGGAAGCAGGGCTGTCGATGGGCCGTCGAGTGTAAGTAAGCTTCATCCGTTGATATGACTTTGTTATAAATAGTATTATGAAAATGGAACCATACATATGTCTAACGTCTTTATATTATGCTTATCAGGCTTATCGACTACAGTATATGGGAGTGACCATAACATTTTCTGATTCTTATACTAATATTATATGAGTTTATTTTTACAGTTTAATGTAATTTTATTATAATAATTATTTAATATTATTTTCTCTTGCCCTGTTCTCTATTTTTTATTATTTTTGAACGAAAATATTTTATACGTATCTTTGAATTAATTGTTTAATAAATGTAATCTTATACTGTTGTGTTTCATTAATTAAAATAAAATAAGTAAATAATATTCATTAACGGTGTAAATTTTTATTTCAAAAACAAATGTAGATTTTATAAAAACAGCATGGTATTAATAACGTTTTACGGTTAAATATTGAATTCAACTTTGGACAATGTCGGTACTTGCTCTATCTTCCTGGCTGATTTCCACAAGGGAAATGCAAAAGTGACATTATAAATAACCCGCTTCTCTCACTATCAAACCGATGGGACTTCAATTTGTTAAAACTGGAGAGACTTCTGCGCAAGACCAGGTTTTACTTAAACTTTCAAACTTCGAGTTGCTACTGAGAATTTGTTAAGGGAAAAATTTAACCTATTTTATATAAGATTTTAAATTAACATGGTTATTTTTATTACTAACAGTATTTAAAACGGGATATTTACCATGTTTTTTATTTTTATTTGTTGGAGCTCGATATTTCGACATTATCTACGAATGTCTTGTTCACGAGACTTCTCGTGAACAAGACATTTTTAAATACTGTTAGTAATAATTTTTTGTTTTAACGAATCCAGCTAGCTACTTAGCCAGGCAGTTATCACCATCACCAAGTGACTCTACCATAACAATTTAGAACTATCACTATTCCAGAATATTTCGCTTTAATTTTACATTGTCCAAAAATAGCTAGAATATATTATTTGCGTGACTAACTTTCATTTTGATAATGCATTTTGTGAACTATTGTATGTTTGCGGCCGCAACAAAGTTTGAATAGAACACAATGTTGCTTTTGTTTTACGTTAATATTAGCATTCATTCAAATAAAGCCACTCTAAGTGGAATCTATTATATCTGTAACTTACATTTTAATTTTTCTTTTACACTAAAATTTTAAGGTAAATAGATAAGTATTATGATATTACGCTTTTAACTTGTATAAACTGGTGGAGATGTACCACGTTTCTCCATTAAGAATAACTTCGTTAAAACTTTAGAAGGTGCTATAGAGTAGAAGCCTAAATTTAACACTACTTGGCTTAGGTTTTTTTTGTCATTTAACGGAAAAGCTTATTTCTTCTCCCCGACTTGGTAAAAAATATTTCCACCTTACTCTAACATTTCACCTGTGTAAGTTACGTCACGATGTTTTCCCTCACTACTAACCAAAAGTTTAATAATGTACACATTTAAGTACATCATAAGGCAGTTGTATTTGCCAGGATTTAGATCCATCGTTATTCCGTTAAGGACCTATTTCATCCACGGTTTCTGTCTGTTAATATATTATAATAGTATATAAAGATACCTTAAGTAAATAGTAAACCATTCAAAATAGAACAAGTTTTGGCTAAAAGCTGTTTTATTTTAATACAATACTTATATAATTTATTTGTATTATTTTTATAAAAAAAGCTATTGGTAGGTGTTTTAAATCTTGGAAAATTAATCTGGCTGGAAAAACAACGACGTGCCTGAGCATCGAGCCTCAGCAGCTGAGTGGTAGTTTAATTCTCTGTGTAAATTTGCACTGCAACGTTCAATTATGGTTCTGATAATAATTGTCGTTTTAAATTGGGGTTTAGATTTCACTTTTATATCGTTGTTTTGTTAAATAAAATATGTTATTATTATTCTCAGATAAAAATAATTAAAAGCAAAGTTGGTGCTACCACCAAAACTTTACGGAGGATTTGTAGTACAATACCAAGTATTGCTGTATTTTGGTGTGTTCTGGTTAAAAGGGTGAGTCAATATGAGTAACTACAGGCACAATGGACAATATATCTTAGTTCTTTAGGATTAATATTTCTTACAATACCAATGTTCATGGGCAGTGGTAATCACTTACCATCTGGAGGCTAAGTTGACACAACATTGAGTCCCTTAAAACAAAAACAAAGAAATAAAATATTACTATATTAAATAAAGTAGACATTCGTGAGATGTCGTCAAAGGCCGCCACACAATACAATTTAATTAATTACCAATAGATGCCTCCTCCACAACAGATCGTATTTGATGGGAACCAATAGGCTTTAATTAATTCCACGTGCATCAATTTGTAGGTCTTCCTACAAATAATTATATTATATAATAACTAGCTACAAATAGCTACAAATAATTGTTTTTACTACACTTCATTGTGGTACGGAGACTTAAGGTAGATCTTGTATTAATTCGTACGTATCAATGTAAAGAAAGAAATATAAAGATTTTTTTTTCTGGAAATAAAACCAATCGATGGTCAAAGAACCGTTCAGAAACGTTTGTGTCCTAATTAAGTTTATAAGACCAAAGACTTGGGAATAAAGAATTCGTCCAGTAATCATTAGATAGTATAAAACAAAGTCGCTTACTGCTGTCTGTCCTGTATGTTTAGATCTTTAAAATTACACAACAGATTTCGATGCAGTTTTTTTGAATAGATAGATTGATTCAAGAGGAAGATTTATATGTTCAATGCACATGCACAATACAGTAGAGAAACACTGACAATCTTAGAGGTTTCTCAAGTATTTTCAAAGATATTACAGATTTAAAACGCAGGGGAATAGCGGTTTGTATTATCTAACGACTGAAAAACTGTGAACGTTGTATGAAATTCTGTAGTATTATGTGGCAAAATTGCACCAGTGCGAAGCTGGGGCGGGTCGCTAGTATTTTATAAAACTAATTGACGTCCACACTTCGCTCGCGTTTTTGGGATCGGTCAGGTGTTAAGGATAAATATAAGCATAAAGTCTTTGTCATTCCTTGCGGTTCAAGCTTGCTTCATTCAAAATTTCATCAAATTTGGTTTAGAAGATTGACCGTGAAAGAACAACATACAGACAGACATAAAGACAGAATTACTTTCGCCTATAACATTAGTATAGATGAAATATAGCAATAAAATCAAACAAAAAATCTGTTGAATCATTTGCATTGATTCTTGTCTGGTCTAAGATATGTGCTAATTAAAAATAAGTGGATTATTTCTATAAAAAAGCTTTAGATTCGATGTCTTGTTTAATTTGAGATATTAGAAGTACGATATTTTTAAATAATGTATCTGAATTTACGCTCACTCGTTGAGGCTAGTATTAAATACTATAAACAAAAATACGCGAAGACATACTAAAAACACAATTAACCCAGTTTGCCTTTCTACGTTTCGCTTCAAACACGAAACTTAATCGAATATTTTTGACGCGTTTAATTTATACAAAATATGAACACGTTTTATTACGCCGCTAAATTGGTGCGTATTAATAACTTAACACTGTCTAAAACATTAATATTGTTCTGTGTGTATTCTCACGTTTATTGTAACTAATATTATAAATGTGAAAGTAACTTTGTCCGTCTGTATGTCTGTCGCTCTGTCATTGTCAGACCAATAAACCGAATTCGACGAAATTTGGTATCAAGAAAATTTGAACCGCAAGACATAGGATTCTTATTTTGCCTCAAACATGACAACGAAGGCTTAAAACGCGAGCGAAGCCGCGACTGCTACTAGTATAATAAATTTAAACTGTACAAAAGCAATTTTTTGGACATTTTTAAATGACAAATATATGTGTTAGGTGGCTAAGGATGAAGGGAATTTAAGTATGAATAATATTGATCTTAATTGTTAACTTAACCAAATTCTTGGGTTAATTTTGAATTCAAAGCTCCAGTTCAGCCCCCATTTGTCATCACTGGGTAGGCTCAGCTCCGCAGTTTACGCTATAAGAAAAGTTTGGCAGTGAACTGATATCGAAACTGCCAGAAATGTATATTTCAATTATTTTCATAGTATTGAGTTGATTTCAGAGTATTGAATTGAGAGATTACGAGATCCCACTTAGGTTAGCCCTAAGTGGGATCTCGTAGGTGATTTTCATTATCTATATTAAAAAAATTGTCGTCAATATCAAACATCAAACTCCCAAATTCGAGGTATTATTTATATTACATTCATAAAAAACTTCATCAAACGATTAAAAAACTAACGTTAAAACATTTAATTAAAACCATTTGCCTCAACTGAAGGGTTTTTTTAATCCTGCATATGAATAAGGTCCATGCAGACGTTGCTTAGTTTAGCCTACTTTTGAACGTGAAATAAAATTATTTTTGAATTCCATAAGCTCCATACATTTGTGGACATTTGCTTTTAAGGTAAATATTTAAAAATCCTCAAACAAATACCACTTCTACAAAAACATCCGCTGTGTAAACGTCTCCCTTGTTAATGAGAAGGATTCAGAGCTTAATCCACTAAGCTGCTCTGCTTTTGTTTGCGAGATATATTTATCTATTTATGGAATTTATTTTAGAGCACGCAGAAGTTTTCACAGTTCTATCACAATATATATTTTTTTAATATATTAATGTTTATGTCGTTTAAAAGGCATTCGTGTTATAGTTATATCTCTAAGTGATAATCTTTATTTTTCTTGTTGCCGTTCTTTTTAACTTACCTTATTGTAAGTAATGATCTCTTGCGAAATTTGACATTTTTATCATTGTATACAAGTTAATTACTTTTCGACCGCCTTGTTCGTCTAGATATACGGCCGCTAGTCCTAAGTTCAAACGCCAGGTCGGGCTGATAAAAAGTTACTGTGTTGGGTATAAAAATCAGCCAATGTCCTTCTTGAACTTCAAACTTGCTTGTGAAAGAGCAACAGACGGAAAGACAGAGCTATATTCACATTTAATATAATATTAGAAAAGATTAGGCTATTAAAAAAATACGCACACAATTTAACTGATTTGTTCACTGTTTCGAATATTAAATGGACTTTGAGCTATCGAATATGTATTATTCGAATATAAACTCTATGTAAATACATTCTCGTTGTTCAGACGACGATCCCCAATTTTCGTTCGAATTGCACAGAATGCTAACACGCAAATTACAGTTTGACTGCATTCAAAATATTCCAATTTTGTATATATTTGTCGACCAATACGAAAAATAATTTACGAGACGTAAATGCAAACTGAATTTGTGGGTAATATTGAGAGGTCGCAAGAGGACCGTTTAAATTAACTTCGAAGACCCGTGGGTGTTGAAGAGGACTCCGAAATTCGGACGTCAACAAGCTTGTCTGGTGATAACTACTCGTTGGCTTCTACTCGTAATTGCTTCGTTTCCAGCCAATGAAGTTACAGTTGACAGAAAACGTCTGTTTGTTATACAAATAATTTAACGAATTGTGAATCTGTTACATTTTTAACAGAATTCACAAAACGTGGATGGTCTCACATGTCTGAATACATAATAATCAATTATGCCCTAACAAATATACTTATTGAAATTTTGTTAATTTTGTATTTGAGGTGTATTATATTTTTAAACTTAACAGTCAATGTTTTGTATAATATAATATTTTTTGTTATGAGAATCAAGAAAACAAGAAATCTCTTTATACGATGTATGCGATGTCACTATTTTTAACTCGCTTATATTAGCTTCACTGTTATCTATGTATTTAAAAAAATCTTGGAATCTTAATTTCACCCACTTCCCGGTTTTCGATTAGGATGAAATTTTGCACACGCACTGAGTTCTTATGACAACACATGACTAGCTAAGAAACGTTATTATAAATCCAACATGGCGGCCTCCCCAAGATGGCGGACAGGCTATTTGAAATGCACCCCATGATATGGGTATTAAAAGAAAGTGTTTGCTTTTGTAATTTTTAGTGCGTGCTAAAACCGTGTTTTTTAGTTTTTTAAGCTATTATTTTTATTTCTCCTAATATGAAATACGTACAATCGTAAAGATTCGCTTACAATAGCATGTTGCACATTTTATCGTTCCTATGAAATAAGACCAATGTCAGTCTCTATTATATTTCGATTTCGTTTAGTAAAATATGACGTTGTGATGTTATTATATTTCATTTTATTTAAAGACAAATGTAATGAAACTCTCACTGAAATACTGAAAACGAAAGCTTAAATTAAGTTTTACACCAAATATTTGAGATAAACAGTTTATCCGATACCAATATCCTATTTTAATTTGATTCTATATATAAATCTAAATTATATTGTTAATGTAATATCTAAATTAATTTTAAAAATATAATATCTATTGACGCTCTATAAGACTCTACTAAAGTGAAGAATATTTTGACTTTTGATTTATTTTATCATTCATTATTATTGTTACCAAAATATTATTAAACAACTAGCTGTGCCTGCGACTTTGTGCATGTTTGAATTTAACAAAAAAGTTATTGTTGTAGCTTATGTTTTTTTTAGTTTAGTTACTCCTTATTACATCGGCTATCTGCCAGTGAAAGTCCCGTCCTAATCGGTCCATCCGTTTCAGATATTAGCTTCAACAAACAGACCGACTGACAGACAAAAATTGATAAAATATTATTTTGGTATATGTACCGTGTATTCATACATATGCATTTCGTAAAATGCGGTTATTTTGATATTACAAACAGACACGCCAATTTTATTATATGTGTAGATTTTAAAAGCACTTATAACATACTTCTAGTTGTATTATAAATTATAAAAGATATAAAAAAGACCTGCTGAGTTTCTGTCGCCGGTTTTTCTCAGATCAGGGTGTTTTCTGTTCAGGTGGTTGTGTTTGATTTGACAATCAATAAGTAAGTGTAATGCTTCTACATTGAATAAAGGAATTCGATTTCATTTAATAGATTCAAACCATTATAGCATTAGCAGCCCGTAAATGTCCCACCGCTGGGATAAAGGCCTCCTCTCCCTTTGAGGAGAAGCTTTGGAGCATATTCCACCACGCTGCTCCAATGCGGGTTGGCGGAATACACATGTGCCAGAATTTCGTTGAAATTAGACACATGCAGGTTTCCTCACGATGTTTTCCTTCACCGCCGAGCACGAGATGAATTATAAACACAAATTAAGCACATGAAATTTCAGTGGTGCCTGCCTGGGTTTGAACCCGAAGTCATCGGTTAAGATGCACGCGTTCTAACCACTGGGCCATCTCGACTCTAAATCATTATAGTTCAAGCTATATTTAAAAATGTATTTATCTCATTCTTCGTCTCTTTTGTATTTAATAAACCAACATTATATTCATCTGTGTGTTCACTGCCACAAAGGCCAAAGGCCGACTTTCATGTTAAAGAGAAGAGTTCAATATTGATGTGATCGATACGTGTGTCAAAACTTCATCCGACACGAATCTATTCCCTCGCGATGCTTTCCTTCACAGAATACGAAATGCATTACATCTCGCCTCATGTATCATTTCATTTAAAGCATTCAGCGCCAGTATGAGTACATTGCCTATGATGAATGAGTACAAATAAAAATGCAAAGTTTTAGGTAGTTTAGATATATTTCTTTATTTTCTTGGCGGTACCTACGCATCAGATATTCTGCCGCCAAGCAACAATACTTGGTATTGTTGAGTTCTGGTTTGAAGTATGTGTGAGCCAGTGTAACTACAGGCCCAAGGTACACAACATCTTAGTTCCCAAGGTTGGTGGCATTGGCGAAGTAAGGGATGGTTAATATTTCCACTTACCACTTAACCTCAGGTGGCCCAAATTCCGTTCCGCCTACCAATTACAATAAAAACAAATTGCCTATGACGAATGAATACAAATAAAATGCAAAGTTTTAGTTTATTTAAATACTTTATCTTTTTGTATCTAAGTTCTTCTACCCGGCTTACAGTATAGTCAACGAGGAGAAATCGTTACGTAATGTAAAAGCGTTACGATCCCTCCAGATGACCTACCTCTCTTTATCTTTGACTCTTTCTCTTATACACGCTTTTATATAAAATTATTTTAACTTAGCTTCTGTCGTTATTCACACTGGATTTATAATAACAATTTCATTTCTTGTCATTCAATTATTCTCAAACATTGAAAATATATTTCATTGCTTACTTTTTATACATAATACCTTATAACGAAACCAACTTCGTTCCAATCGTGTGTCCGTGATACATCTCTTTTTTAACATTTTCTATCTGTGAATGAATCTAATTTTACTATATGGAAAAACATTTCCTTTGTCACTCCATTAAATATCAACTATTAAAAAAAAAACATATTTTTAAATTAGCTTGTTCGACTTAAAAATCTTATTTTTATTAAACACCTAATATAAAATAATCTAATCTTAAAAAATCACAGAGCCAACCAAGTTTTTGCTCATGGTAACGTATTTTTCATGGTTAAGTTCTAATTTGTGTTCTTACATAATAAAGACACCGAAATCGTTGAGTTTTTGAAAATAACTTCTGTCTGCACAATTACTAACAACAAATCGCTGAACCTTCATCATTTTATCCATAAACACGCATGAGAGCAATTGTGTGGAATAATCGCCTTCTTGAGGCACGAGATCTCTGCCCCGTTGGTGATTTATAGCACGAATATCTTCAGGCTGTTACATTTCCACTTTTACCTTTCTCTTGGTTATGAAAGAAAACTGTGACATATTTTTGAATTACGCACACCTTTTCCAAATCAATAACGGAACCTCAGGTCATGGCAGGTACATGAAATCAATACTGTCTACCGCTGACTGGACGTAGACAGACGATGGTGCTCAGGTATGGAAATTTTTCGCTGAGACTCGAAAACCGAACTTAGCTGACGAGGTGCTACTCTTAGTACCTACTTGCGGAAACATTTATTAAGTGGGTAATTGGAATCGAATAGCCTATAATGTGATTATGGTTAATTAGTTACCATGATTATAGTTTAATGGAAATTCAATGCTAGTATGCCCTAGGATGGGACAAATTCAGCTGTAAGAACAGTCCCATATTCTAATAAATTCGATATTCAATTATAATATATGTCTTGATATATTTATTTTAATATGAATTTAGTATGTTTGATAGTAGATGATGTAACAAGGTTTATGTTTATGATACTCAATTTTTTATTTTTACATTTGAGTTGATTGAATGAAAGGTAAATTGCGGTTTACGCTTTATCACGTATTAAAAAATACTTACTAGATTACGTTCAAACCAATTTTCGGTGGAATTTTGCATGGTAATGTACATCATATATCTTTTTTAGTTTTATCATTCTCTTACTTTCGAAGTTACAGGGGGGACACACATTTTACTACTTTGGAAGTGTCTCTCGTGCAAACTATTCAGTTAAGAGATCTATCCATAGATACGTCACACGAGTTTTGAGTTTCAGTTCTAAGTATGGGGAACACCCAATTAACTGTTTTTTTTTTTCTATTTTTGTGTGAAAATATTTATGCCTTTCACATAATACATCTACATACCAAGTTTTAACAGTATAGTTCTTATAGTTTCGGAAAAGAGTGGCTGTGATATACGGACGGACAGACAGACAGACATGACGAATCTATAAGCGTTCCGTTTTTTGCCATTTGGATACGGAACCCTAAAAACTGAGCATCATATGACGCACGGAAAATGTGAAATGTCGTAATTGATTGTTATTGCTATGTTACTCTTACTGCTAGGTGAGACAACAGATAATTACATCAAAATCCAGAAAAAAAATGTATTTCGACCATAAACAAACTATTTAAAAGATCTTAAGATTTAAAAGACTAGTAACCGTCATCCTTATTTTAAGTGTTCATGTCAGTCCTTAAAAATCAAAATTGTCAGAAAAATGTTCCCATTCCATACACCGCTAATGAACGAGTGATCTGGTTTACTGTTTATCTGGTGAACTATCAAAGACAACTATACGAAGTAGTTGATGTTTCTCGGTAGAATAAAGATTAGACAGTATGATAGCTTCGGTTGAACAAAGCAAGTATTTTTATCGTTTATAAATCTTTTCGTTTTTAACGGACAACAAAAAAATAAAAATCTTTATTTCTCTTTGGACATAATATTGTTTGAAGATTGACGTATTACTTAAGCTTATATAATGGTTTAAATTAAATAGAATTAATTCATTTTGTTTCCTATCTTTTTTATTTAATTTTCGTTTTGACAGAATTCATTTAGGCAAGACAAGTGAAAGGACGAGTGGTGTCGTGGGACTGATTGGAACGAAGGCACTTTCGGTATTTGTTATGTATTCAATAATAGGTATTATTAATTGAAGTTATTAATAAAAAATCAATGTGAATTAAAGCAATAACAAAAACTAAATTAAAACGAACCGTATATAAAAGAGACAGGGTGAAAGAGATAAAGAGGGAATGATCGCCTGGGGGGTGTAAAACCTTTTTTTCCTTACGTGATGATTTCTTTACGTGATCAAACTGAAACTCAAATTCTTTTATTCAATATAGAAGCATTACACCAATTTATTGATAGTCAAATTAAACACTACCACCGGGTCGAAAAAGGAAACACACTGACTTGAGAAGAACCGGCGAAAAAAACTCAGCGGGTTTTTTTTTTTCTCGTCAATCTAATTAAATACATATATTCTATACGTATACTCTACTGTAAGCCGTATAAAAGAACCTCTATTTTATGATATCGGTCGGCGGACGAGCAAATGGGCCACCTGATGGCAAGTGGTCACAGCCGCCCATAGAGAATGGCGTTGTAAGTAATATTAAGAATATCTGGTGAGTGGGTGGTACCTACCCAGACGGGCTTGCCTAAAGCCTTACCACCAAGTGAACTTAGTTCCAAAAACGTAAATAAATATAAATATAGATATATAACTTGTTGAGTTCCAGGCAGGATGTATAGTATTTAATTAACATTACTTTATATTTTTAAATGTTGGAAATGAGGAACTACTGATTTTTTTGCCGGTTCTTCTCGGTAGAATCTGCATTCCGAGTCGGTGGTAGCATCACTTAATATAGTTTGTTAAATGACGATTCAAAAGTGCTTGTAAAAGCCTACTTGAATAAAGTATATTTTGATTTTGATTTCTACTTTAAAAAAAATGTTTAATCGCTAAGCGAATTATGTGACCATAACTGTTTTTCTAACCGTAAAGAGTAAAAACAGAGATGCCAGTAAATGCGAAGAAACGCTAGAAGATAATTAGATATATACAAATCTCTTCCTTATAACATACAGGTGCGGGTTTTCCGGCTATTCACTTCAGTCACTGGTTATATTATGTAAGTTTGAATAGGTTTTTGATATCAACTTGCGCCTTTAATCAATATTCCGAAAGAGCCATAACTGCCTGGACCGATCTCAATTTGAACGAGAAAGGATTAATCGTTAATAGATATAACGACGGTGGGTGCTGTTTAAACTCAATACAAACTATAAATTAGTTAGCAGCTGGCCGAGGACACTGATTGATTGCGCATCGGAGTCGGCGTGGCTTCTAAAGCTGCGTCTGCACTTGATGAGCGATCCAACTTCTTTAGACATTTCCTACTTTGTTCAGTTGTCATATTAGAGAGCAAACATTTTACATTGGACGAATCTTATACATGATTACCTAATATTTATGATATGCAGATAGATACAGCTTAATTAGTAAAGTAATCAGGATCAATCAATTGAGCTGTAACTTTGTAGAGTAGTTGACACAGAGAATGGGTTCTTGCTAACAATTTTGATGCCAGTTCAAATACTGGTACGAATAATGTATTCCTTCAAGGGTTTTGCCTCCCCTTCTCTTCAACATTATTTTTGCAAAGGCCAGAGCCAGACCAGGCCAAAATTGGACATGTGGTTGTCATCAGTGGCTGTGTCAATTTATAAAAACAATTCGAAAGCCATTGCTATGGATTAAATAAATGTGTCAATTAGAACTTGACAAATTTTTGCTCCCGTGTGGCGCCGACTTTACTCGATAGCGTGTTGTCAGAGATAGCGGTACAAGATTGATCCATTTGTTTGCCCTTATATTCACACTATTAATCATGCTTATAGCAAAGCAATGGCAATTCTAAAGTATTAGTTAACTTTCTTTAATAGTTCTTTTTATATGCTCACTTTAAACTTTCGTGATTAATCAGTTACTTTGACGGAGATTATAGCTCTTTTTGTTGGATTTTCTTAGAGATTTGTAAAAATACAAACCTAACAACAAAAAAAAAATTAACAGCTTGTAAACTTCACACTCCCGAAGGGCTCTATTGTGCACTAGTTATTAAATTTTAATAAAGTATTACTATTGTGTATTTTAATTATATCCGACACATACAGGCTGGCTCACGATATTGCCTTCACAAACGAGTACGGTTATAAACACAAATAAAAAACATCTCCTTAATATAGTATACACTTTTATTCGTAGGTCAAATAAATCAACTACCTCGTGACTGCAACTAAATTAATACAGTCAATATCAAATCACTTTCTAATATTTCACGCTCGTATTCTGGAGTGAGTTTCGAATTTCTTATTACTAGCTCTGCTACTATATTTGGTTCAGTTTTGTTTACAGAATCCATAAAAAAATTGCCATTCGAAAAAAAAAATGCCGCATTGTTCGAATAGTTTCAACGTTTACGCAACATTTCTTGGTAAAGGCGTTTACTATTTGTTTAAGATTTAATACCGTTATAACTCACAAGCGCACGATATTAAATACTGTTGTCAAAACTTATATATTGTCTTTTCATTTCGAACTTTTAAGTGGAAACAAATTACAAATTATATGATTATAAATATAAGTAAACATTTGACAACATCACATACATACATTACTCTGATCCCAATGTAAGTAGCTAAATCACTTGTGTTATGGAAATCAGAAGTAACGACGGTACCACAAACACCCAAGACAACATAGAAAACTAATGATCTTTTTCTACATCGACTCTGCCGGGAATCGAACCCGGGACCTCGGAGTGGCGTACCCATGAAAACTGGTGTACACACTACTCGACCACTATTATAATACTACAATATATTACTATGTACAGCTTTTAAGAATCTTTTAATAATACTTGGTAGTCTAGTTGGGTACCACCCACTCAACATATATTCTACCGCCAAACAGCAGTACAGCTTAGTACTTTTGTGTTTCAGTTTGAAGGATGAGTAAGCCAGTGTACTACATGCACAAGGGACATAACAAATAGTTCCTAAACTTGTTGTAATGGCTGAAAAAAGATATTGTATCAAATAGCATTTTTTAGTAATATTAAAACACAGCAGTTAAATTAAAATGAGCCGCTGCGGTAAAATATTAAAGGACTTAACGTATAAATACCATAATTGCCGACGGTATAATTTTAACATCGGCAATAATGTAGGAATTATACTTATTATAAAGAGGCGTTTCCTTTAATATCATTTGGTATGTTTTTATCATACATTGTGATATAAGTAAGATTAAATTGAATGGTACGAGGATATCGGTATTAAGTTGGATATTAATCGGATTCTCTAGGGGATATTCTATAAGCAAGTGACGGAATCGTTCACCTGTCTAGACAGCTAATTCGAGAACCGCCAATGGTCAATTAGTAGACTCATAAGAAATACTTAGCGACGTTAAATTTATCAAAGAATACAAATTTTTTTGTATTAAATTACCATTTTATTTTAATCTTATTTAATATTTTACTATTAATTACAGTTAAAAGTAAAGAGCCTGGAAATGCACCACAGCTGGGCTACGGCTAGTGGGGAAACCTGCGGTCAATGAAAATTTAGTAGCGATGCATTGGAGTCGCTTGGTAGTTCAGCTTGATAACTTTTCCTCGAGAAGATGTTTTGATGTGGTCTGGGACTGGGAGTCCACTTAAGCCCGCTTGCGTGTCTTTATCATCAACAAATGTAATATTTCACTTGTACGCAATCTATCTAAGTCCAATTAACAATCCTGACTTAGTTATTTTTCATATATTATTACAAACGACGCTCACGTTTTTATTAGTTCGTAATAAAATTGTATCTCCGCAGTAATTTGCGTTCGTGCTATTTTTCAAGTTTTATTTTCTGTTTCGTTCGCTTCGTTAATTGCAAAATTTAAATTGTATTACATCATACATAACATGTGACTATATCTAATTTAAAATAAATAAATATTATTATTATTTACTAATTTTGTTGTTTAATTACTTTACATCTTTGGGTGAACCTGTGTGGATATCGCGTGGTCGAGTTTAACGGAGTAAGGTTACTACGCCGCGCAACCCTTTTTACTTACTGAGATTCTCGAAAATTGATGCCTCCGTTCTTTGAATCCATTTTGTATTTCGCATAACATGATCAGTAGAAACTGACAAGCACTAGCGTTAATATTATCACACGAATAAAACTAAAATGTACTCATTTTAAGTCCAATTCACTCTACAAATGCTATCCCCAAGTATTTCCACAAAGCAATTAGTAAGAACGAACCGCCATTTTGTTCTTCCGGCCACGCACGCCTCACTAAGTGCAACACAATAGAACGATACTATTGTCGATATGCTGCCAACTGGTTCCGTACAAAGGGATAATCTGATTTTTCTAATACTAATAAACAAGCGGAGTCTTCGTTGGAGAAAAGTTTTATTATATCGATGTTCTTATTAGCGACAGCGTCGTGGACAGTTTTAATTACTTTCTATTGGCAGACGTTATTAAAAATATATCTTTACTTTTAAATTTTGTATTCACATTTTAAGAGACCAACGGCTTCTTATACTCGTCTTGATTTTAATATCATTTATATCTAAAACATGATTATTTTGTTATATTTTTTGTATCAGTTGACCAACAAATTGATTATCAGTACGATAAATAGTCTTCGAAGCAATAGTGTTAAAAGATTCAGTACATAAATGTGTGCAAAATAAACGTATCTCTGTACAGTGACAACAAAGAAGGCATTATTATAATAACAATTTAATGTAAGATTACCAAAATTTGTTAGGACATCATTCCAAACGAAATTTTTCTTTTTTATAATTTATTCTCAACTTATTAAAGCTGAATTTATTAAATGAACAATTTTACTTTGGCCCAGCTAGGGCTGCCATCGCCGAGTATTAAAAGCATTAGGATATTGCAAAAATGACATTAGATCGAAAATAAAATGCCATCATTATATTTATTTGAATAACAAATAGTTATGTTCTGGAACCTTGTTTCATGATATATTGGTTTGTTTTTTCTTTTTTATTTCTTGTATTATATTTAAAAAAATATACGCTAAAAGTATGTTTTTGAAATTAATTGCTCAGGTTTTTCTCTAATTCGAGCATGTTTTATTTTGATATTTGTAGTTTTTCTTCACCGGCAAGCGTGCTTGGATTGCCTTTTCTCTAATCAGATAGATGTTCTAGCTCTTTAATTAATTAATAATCCATGATACGTAAACACATAGCTAGAGGCATATCATATATTTCATATTGAGTATAATATATCAAATAAATAGGAATTTATTATTTTTACGTCTTATTTATTTGCCCCACAGGCTTTTACGTTTTTTAGGGTGGACCGTTCGGTGGACACCCCGAACTGCAGACCCAGATTGCCTATGCTGGCACGCGTAAGAGCGTTTTTCGGCGAAAAGAAAGCTTTTGCGTTTTGCGTTTTTTTGTATATATTGTTCTTATATAGCTCCGTAACATTCTTATTATTATTTAAGCGAATGACATGACTACAATACGTTGGTAATACACTATTACCAACGTATTATAGTCGTAAAATATTCCAACGAATAAGATATCTGAAGCAAAATTAATTGTCAACAGTCTTTACTACGATACATGTTTTTGGAAAATTATACAGTTGGTAGCCCTAAGTCCAGCTGATTGTTCTGCCGAATTGAGTCGCTTCTCGGACGGTGTTAAACAAATAATGACTTTGCGCTCGTAACTAGAATATTTTTTTACTGTATTTTTTTTTTCATTTTACATGAGAATTCTTTTTTGCATTCTTAAAGCGTTATATATTTAAATTTTAAATAATACAAATCGTGTTCCTTTGAAATCTAAAATGAATCGCTACGACGCATATTACGTTTATTCGATAGCGATTCGAATTTCGTAAATATTTATGTGGGTAATTTTTATTTGAATCATAATTGTAATGTTTAAGTTCACTTTTTTATTTTTATATTGATATTTTATCTTTTCTAACCTTTTCTTTATAAATTATATTTTATTGACATATCCAGATCCAGAGTTTTATAATAATAGACGGAAGATTGTTCTTCTTGGTTGCATCGACAGTCAGATTAAGATGATGATATCATCAAATTTGACGACCTCCTTGGTCGAGTAGTGTATACATTTGTGTATTTAGTGTGTTTTTTATGGGTACGCCACTTCGAGGTCACGGGTTCGATTCCCGGCCAAGTCGATGTAGAAAAAAATCATTAGTTTTCTATGTTGTCTTGGGTGTAGGTGTTTCTGGTACCGTCGTTACTTCTGATTTTTATAACACAAATGCTTTAGCTACTTACATCTGGGATCAGAGTAATGTATGTGATGTGGTCCAATATTTATTTATATTTATTTATTTATCAAAATCTGTCGCACTTGTAAAGTAAAAAGTACAATACTAATCATAAAAAAATCTACGCGATCTATCCATCTCAACATTTTGTCTTTGTCTCAATACACGCTTGCGTTATAATAAACGTTGATGTTTCTCATATAAAATTCACGATCAGCGTTTGTTCCCCCACCGGCCAATTAACAGCAGAACGGGAACTTGGACGACGAAAATTTAATCTACTTTGAAAGTAGTGCCGTGCCTTATCAACTGGCGCTAACGTAATTTATTGTTTCTTGTTTAAGGCCCAATACTTGTTACTTGTAAACTGTTCGGTAATATTGTTAAATTAAAAAAATAATAGAATTTTACACGCCTAAACATTTTTCACTTTGACCTCAATCTTGTTTGTTTGCCTAATTATATTATATTTTTTATTTTAATTATATTAGTAAGAGATTTTGATAGAAATCTGAGCCAGCCTAGTGATTTGACAACGCACTTTCAATCGTAGGTTCAAACCCGTTCAACACTAAGTAATCGTGTATTCCACGAACATCCTGATGGCAGCAGCTAAGTGTTTGAATAAAGATGATTTGGATTTTAATAAATTAATAAGTTAGTAATCCAGCTATGGCAAAAAAGCAAGATATACGTAATAACGTTAACCTAGTTAATGATAATGAACCGAATTTACTACTTTTTATATCTAAAACCTACGAACAACCTCCCTCCCTCTCTGTTAACAGACGGGCGAAAACTACTATATATGTTCATAAAAGTAAAATTATACAAAAAATCTAACTCGGCGCTCGCTACAAGTAATAGAAGAAAAAAAAAACAAATATTATGAGTCAAGGCGCTAAAGCAATGTGAATTAAAAACAGCTGCCACGAAGCAAGATTTAAATCGCTTAGGTTGTCGTATATATCAGACATAATAAGCGCTCTATAATCCACTAAACACAGACATTCGCTGAAAATATTAAAAACTAGAGAACCATATATTTGGACAATCTAAAATTAAAGCTGTCGGTGCGCCCGCTCCCTTACACAAAGGTGGGTAGGTGGAAGCTGCGAGGAATAATGGAGAATGTAGCTCTGTTAATAAAAACAGAAGTGCCGGCTGTGAGCAGTTTTTACGTGTCGCTATTTATGTTATGAATTTTTGCAAGGCGTCGCGTAAAGAAGAAATATTTTCGTATGTATTTTACTTTTTTTTACACTAAAATATGTGAAATTACGTTTCAGAACACTTATTTTAGCGTTGGCTAAAAATACTATTAAACATACACTCCAATACAAAACAATTTATATAAATTACATTTTAAACATGTCCCTACGTAAATAATTTACAAAAAGTGTTTTTTATTGTACCACTAGTGATCCGCCCCGGTTTCAATTAAATTTCATTTACAATATACAATATTTAATTTACAATAATTAATAATGGTTTAAATAAGAATTAATAATGAATGTACCTTAGAATATAGACACAATATCACGGGCTTTCCTAGTGAGTCATTTTAAGAACTACAATTATATAATACCTACATTGTTTCGATGTATCTTCAAAGGTTTAGGCAGCGATAACAATGTAAGCGTACCAAAATAGATTTTTGGTTAAATCACCGTCATAACTCAACTGCTTGTACAAAATATTTACAAATTATATAGGTCTGTATGGATAATTTTAAAATATTTCCCCCATTTGTCGCCCTTTCAATTAATGAAAACATTACATACAGACAGAAACAGATGCGACTTTGATATAAAAAATTATAAATGTTGATCATAAAGTTTTATTAGAATGTTTATAACATTATTCCCGTAATAAACACTTTATAAAATAAAATGTGAGCGTTATCGTTATTTAACGATTTAAAAATGTTATTGTAAATATATTGCGTTTGGAATGTTTGAAGCGATTAGCGTTTCAAATGTTTAAAAGTCGCGTAACAGTGTCGAGTCATTTTGTTTTTTATATAGATAGGCGGACGAAGAAATAGGCCTGATATAACTAAGATGTTATGTCCCTTGTGCCTTTAGTTACACTGGCTCACTCACCCTACAAACCGGAACACAAAAATATTGAGAACTGCTGTTTGGCGGTAGAATATCTGATGAGTGGCTGGTACCTACCCAGACGGGCTTGCTCAAAGCCCTACCACCAAGTAAAGTCATATGGGAACAATCTTTACATTTTATATCATTGTTGCTTAAAGAAACATTTAAATTACCCTGCTAAACTAAGCTTCCTTTCCTCTTGAAAAGGAGGAATGCTTAGAAAACCAAGCATATTTAATGTATAAAACAGAATATTTGTTGCATTAGAGCTTTATAAATACAATCATGAAACAAATATTTGAGATTCTCGTAGACTTAAAATGCCATGAGGTCGGACCAATCAAATAACTTTATCGTCAACAAAATCGTCGCTCGTCATCTACATCCAGCGTTCCGTCGGCGTGCGTCGCTAATACCTCACGTTCCCGACGCGCATACTTTCACCTCATATATCTGACGAGCAGGCGATTTTATTTTATGCGAAGCGTGTCTCTTGAATAAACAAATTACGATGACATAAAATAATGACTTTATCATCAAAACCAGTTTAGATACGGAAGGTATTTCAGACTGAGAACAGGCTATCCAAACATCTCAGATACATTAAGTTTTAAGATTTATTTTTGTCAACAGCTGAGATTAGGTACTTAAATCTCGAGAGACCATCATGAAACTTTTTACATGTATCTTAAAGGAAGTTAAATTAATATTGCAACATCAAAACCAACTTTCAACAAAAATTTAGTAGACACGTTAAATTAAAACGAATTTTCTAGTGTTTTATTTTTTTAATAGACTTTAGGGCAGTAAGATGATGTGTTATTTTTTTAATAGACTTTAGGGCAGTAAGATGATGTGTTATTTTTTTAATAGACTTTAGGGCAGTAAGATGATGTGTTATTTTTTTAATAGACTTTAGGGCAGTAAGATGATGTGTTATTTTTTTAATAGACTTTAGGGCAGTAAGATGATGTGTTATTTTTTTAATAGACTTTAGGGCAGTAAGATGATGTGTTATTTTTTTAATAGACTTTAGGGCAGTAAGATGATGGTATAAGATGTTCATTTGAAGTGTAAACTTTTGCGAGATGAGACTTAAATTTAAATTAAGCGTTTTCTGGAGCATAAAGTTCTTCTGCCACGTGTATGTTGCACGTGATTTCGCCGTCCTTGCCCTTTTTAATGTAACTGGTAGATAGATATATTATTTTATTATTATTAATGCAAGTATTAGGTACAACACTATTACTATACTTGATTGCCTCGTTGGTTTAGAGGCTAAATTTAAAGTTAGGAGACCCGAGAGCTCAATCGGATCGGGTCGATAAAATGTTATCAAGTTTTTTTTTATCAAGACATTCTCGGTATCAGCTCGGAGTCTGGAACTTGGTACTCTAACTCGCAAAGCACTTAAAGATTGTACCTTCAACTGAACTATATACAGTCGTATCAAATTCGCCGTTCCATTGGATTATGAGGGTGAAGAAGTAAAAAGTGCACCTTTGCTTGTGCACACATTTCTACAAAATAATATATCTTAAGCCTCTCCTCAGTCAACTGACTGAATCTCTTCAGAGTGACTACAATTGGTCAATATTATATCGTTAAATCATACAGTAACTCTATGCGTTCGTTTGTGCTCTCGTGACAATTAAACCACTGAACAGCGTTCCTGTTGGAACAGGTGCGTCAGGAAGTAGTGGTTAAAGGGGAACGAATACAATCATGACGACCTCCTTTGTCGAGTAGTGAATACACCGGTTTTCATGCGTACGCCACTCCGAGGTCCCGGGTTCGATTCCCGGCCAAGTCGATGTAGAAAAAGTTTATTAGTTTTCTATATTGTCTTGTGTCTGGGTGTTTGTACTATCTACTTCTGAGTTCCATAACACAAATGCATTTGCTACTTACATTGGGATCAGAGTAATGTATGTGATGTTGTCCAATATTTATTCATATTTATTTATTTACAAGTATAAATTTTATCGGGTTGACCGAGCGAACGACGCGGAATAGCATTCAAACCAAACCTATTGTTTATTAACGATTGAAACCTCAATATTCCAAATGGTCAATTCCAAAATACCTAGTACATTCTGGATCATACAATTGTCTTAAGGTGTTCTAATAATTCAGCTTTTGCTCGACGTTGAAGGAACACACCGTAAGCCTGCACGAAAATGTGTTAATGAAGATGTATATTTCTTAGACTTGCAAACTTTCATAGAACGTGGAGTGGATTCATCCAGCTGTTGGACATTTATAGGCTGTTGGTTAAAGATTTCGTTACCATACATTTTCAAAATGCAAAAATACCTACAAAATGCCTTATTATTTGTATATCTATTTAATAATAGGCAAAAACAAAACAGTTCTGTATCTGTGTCTATTTATGAACCGTTTTTCTTTCTTTTTTTTAATAAATGTAATATATTTGTACATATATATGAGTACGAGTATATAGTGAAGTAATGTGCGTATTCCGTGGTCAGCAATATGGAGCTCGTCTCAATGTTTATACTGGCACAAGCCTCGCCGCGGTTACAATGGACGAACGTAAACACGTCATGAATGTTTAATGATCTAATAATAGCATTCAGCAAAACGCTATTAATAAAATCATACATAAGTTTATCTGTATTACTGGAGCTTATTTTTGTTAGCGATGCAAATTAACATTCTTATTTTAGCTAACGCGCGTGTTTATATTGTTTTACTATGTTTGTAAGAGTGAATTTCCAGATTTATTATATAATCAGATTACTCTGTTTATATAGTATATTAATCGAGAATGTATTCTGTAGCAAAATCTCACTAATACTCGTATTAAATTATTAAAAAAGAAGTCATATTTTTTTGTATGAGAATAGATGATAAAAAAATCATGATGTTTGTATGCGTTGATTTCGTTAGAAAGTTAATAACTTTCCCTATATGTAATTGACTAAATATTTCGTTTAAGTAAAATAGCACCTAATTACTGAGTTATTTCCAGGAATCATCTCGGTAGAATCGACCTTCCGATTTGGTAGTAGACGTACACACCACCTGGTGGTGGTAGATTTTTGACTATCAATAAGCAAGTGTAAACACTTCTATATTGAATAAAGATTTTTGACTTTGACTTTGCTACATACTATATAATTGAATCTTGTAATAAGACGATTCAAAAGTTCTTTTAATTAAGAGCCTACTTGATAGTATATATTTATTTATTTTCATTTTAAATTATATCGAATTATGTTTTTAGAATTTAAAATATATGAGGAGTCACGTAGGAGATATTACAGTTTACAACTGTTCGCGATAACACACAAGTACTCTTTAATTTGTCGCTCTCATAATCTGATGGCCCGCAATCCGAACGATCGGAGAGTACGCAGGAAGCTTTTTGTTATCCCCGTGGCACGAGAAGTACTGATGACTTTTGAACTCCGGGCTGACATAATAACGGTAACCCAGAAACATTTAATATGCTGAATATGAGATCGGACTCAAGACTTGCACTCTGCAAGTTTAAATTAGCTGGGACAAGGCATCTCGAATCCAACCGGTTAGCAAAGTAATTAATTCTTTTTTAAATACTACATGAATATGGACAAATATGTAAATCCATACAAACATAGTAGGGTTTCTGCAACCATTTTTGAGGACCAATAATGAAAATCTATGAAAGTCAGCAATGAGTTCTCTAGCGCACTTTCGAGTCTAAAATGTTTTAATATTTATTTTCGTTGAACGAATGCAGTTCCTTTAAATTTTAAACTAGCTGCTTCTCTACATCTACGTAATACGATTTCTTTCACAGAAAACACTCAGCCGAAGCAAAAATGGCCGAGTTTTTTTTAAGCGATACAAGTTTCATTTTAAATTAAATTTTTGAATCTCGTGAAATTTTTGGAATGTAATAAAATAGTAACTGGCAAAAATATAATTATAAAAAAAAATTAAATAATTGCAACGAAATATTTGCATGAATAACATTTACTATAAATATATTTTTATAGAATTCTACGATGTTCAGCCGATGCAGCCATTGGGGAACATAGAAGTCGTTATCAGTATGCAAATAAATAATATTGGAGTCCAAAAAAATGTATAAAATATTTGAATAATTTTTTTATTAACTTGATCTGTGTGCCCATCCGGTAACGCCAAATTTTCAAATATTCTACCCCTAAACAGCAAACTTCTCCTCAAAGGGGTGGAAGGCCTTACTTAGATACTTGGACGAAGGGCTTTGGGAAAGTCAAAATATATATCAGCAAATATACATATATGTATATCAACACGCTTTGAAGCATGGTCGCATAAATACCAAAACTTCCTCGTCCTCTTCTTCAGATTTTCCGACGGTAACTTTATTACTAAGTAAATATGGAAAAGTTTTCCCCGAGACAGTATTAAGACTTAAGTACTTTATGGATTTGTGTCGAAGCATCTAACAGGCTGTAAAGATCATATGTATTCTCAACGCTATTCGGGACGACTTTAGTTTGAAATAAACATGTAACTTTTTTCTTCTCAATGTATAAAATACTAGTTCGTAAACAAGGTGAAAAAAACACAGACTAGAGAGATGGAGGACGAATTGGATCGTTGAAGTCACGAAATTATTTACGTTCAATAAATTAATTAATACATAAATTCAATTACGTAACTATTATGACGAGCTTTTTTTTAAGTTTTATTAACAAGTGCGATTCGTACTCTTGTTCTAAGGGTTCAGTACCAAATATTGGTTAGGACTTTGTAATCTACCGACTACCTTAGTGTGAACTTCATCAGAATATCTATTACATTTTTAAAGAGTCAGTCATGTGATAAGCAGAGAGACAGACGACGTAGGCTCAGGCTCATGAGATGACATATGTTTGGTAATTAAATAATAGATTACAAGATAATGAGTGTAACAGATAAATTATTTGAAATTCATAACTATTTGTCGCCCTCGGCTTCGCTCTCGTTTTCGTGGGAGGTGAATAAATAGACTAAATTATTTAAAACTTAACTTTCAGTTTTAAGTATATTTGTCATAGGAAATAATAATGAGGGAAAAAAAATTATATTAAAGAAAACTCAAAAGTTCCGACTTAGCGAGTATCTTATTTGTTTCTATTCAAGTATTTAGTGTCGTGATAAAGTTATGTTTTAAGATGATTTGGTTCTTAATGATATTCATGTAAAAGAATAGAAAATTTATCCTATCCTATCCTATTCTTATTAAAAAATATCCAGTGGATTTCCGTGCGAGGATTTCAACTCCCCATCTTCGACTTCACTTCGTATCTCATTCGAAATGTTGAGAATTGACTTATTGTGATACGCCTTTTCGATCCGTGTATGAAATACATTTTATTATTATTATTATGATCACTTATTAAAGTCGCATGTCACATTCTAACATTTTAAGTTTATGTTTGTGGTGAGTTTCGAGTTCATTCTTGAATACCTCTACCGATGTTCCAAATACGGGGCAATATTGGCAAACAAAAAATGTATTCAACTAAACTGAATTCAGTCACATTTAGATTTCATAATTCATAAACAGATTTCATTGAGTTTAGATGTATTCATTTAAATTAAATTTCGCAAACAATGTAATACGAACCGTTTCGGATCTCCGCGTTCAACTACCGAGACGTCTCGGCTCTTGAATTGAAACGTACCATAAATTATGTACAGGAGTTTTTTCTTCACTGAGCATAATGACGCCGGCCTTACAATGCCGCTCCCCACTTGAGGGTCCCACTTTATCACAAAACACATTCCCATTCAGATATTTTTACATCCATTGTTGTATTGTCACCCATTGTCGTATCCATGTTGATCTCGCACTGTTGTATCGATATGTTATGCATGAGCAATTTGTTGTTACTGTGATCTGCGTGTTATGTTTACAAGTATCGTATTTGATCTATGCTATTTCAAATAGTGTATGAATAATTTATTTATTATGTTATATGAATGTTAGATCATGCATATTAATAACGTTAAATTTAAATTATTCGGCATATTTACATTACGATTTGTTTCATTGTCGATGGAAATATACGCTTCTGATTGTTTATTACACGTGTGTAAGTTATAGTTCGATAATTTCCCACAGGGCTGATGCCTTCTATCTAGAATATTCTGCAATTGGCAGGTACAGGTGGTTTGGAATTATTTTGTCCATACGTACGTTTCACAGTATAATTTTTCAGCATGCATATGATGCTCTTGCTTACTCGGGTTGGAAAACAATCTGTGAAGTATTTCTTCATATTCGAAATTAAAATATTATGTCGTATTCTTGTAAGACTTATTAGTATTTTAGAATCGTCATGTAATATGATCGAATTGAATATAAATTTACGAGCAGATTATAATGTAGATTGTACAGAGAAGAACAGCATGAAGTTACACTGATTAAATGACAAAAGCATTAAGCATGTTAATTAAATACAATTGGTATCCCGTATGAAAATCATTTTTACATTAGCAGCCTGTAAATTTTCTACTGCTGGGCCCTCCTCTCCCTTTGAGGAGAAGGTTTGGAGCATATTTCACCACGCTGCTCCGATGCGTGTTGGTGGAATACACATGTGGTAGAATTTTGTTGAAATTAGACACATGCAGGTTTCCTTACGATGTTTTCCTTCATCGCCGAGTACGAGATGAATTATAAACACAAATTAAGCACATGAAATTCAGTGGTGCTTGCATGGGTTTGAACCCGAAATCATCGATTAAGATGCACGCGTTCTAACCACTGGGCCATCTCGGCTCGGCGTTTGAAAATCAACTACTAATAACTGTAGGCTTATCAATCTTTCGAAAATCTAAATAAAAATATACTCTATCAATCAGTATCTAGCGAGCTTTCAAATCATCATTGTATAAATTATTATTTTTTAAGATTGTGACTTTTGTCCTACATATGTACGTCGGTTCCAATGTCCTTTTGCTTAAACATTATTTATTATTAATAGCCATTAAATCGAATTCCAGGAGCATCCTAGCAGATTCTGATAGGGATCTGAGTATAGAACGAATCCAACAGTTGTAACTTGATATTGCTAGTTTTCCCTCACTTCAGGTTTAACTTTTTTTTTACTATTTCAATCAGAAGAATCAATATTATTGTCATTTAAAGTATTCAATCATTGCATATATTGTTTCCATTCTACATCCTGCTAAACGAGTACAATGTAAAAGTTCTATAACTGCCACATTACACATAAACCATTTAAATATATGTGCATTTACTTCAATTTTATTGCAAACAGAGCTATGTTACGTTTCTATATAAGCGCGGGACGTTATTTAACTGCATTTTTATTACGCGACCCGCTTCTAACATACCTACGTCAGTCTTTACTTGTACTGTCCCTAACTTTGTAATGTCCTTTTACTGTCTCAGGTAAACATTTTAATGCTTACACTTCTGTAAGGCCTTTTAAAGAACTGACCTACTTAGTAACTTAATTAAACAGCGATGATTCGATGATGTTACCACCAAAATCTCTTCCAAAAGGCGTTGCATCTTCTTGTATAAGTGTTATGTTAATTGGTTTAGTAGTTTTTTTTTTTTATTAGGTGTTACCAAATAAAACGTAGGAGACGTTTTATTTGGTATTTTATTAGCACATATTAATAATAATGATTATGACATATGATAATTATGACAGTTAACATTGCTTACCATCTCAGGCGTCTTGGGTTCCGTAGCAGATCAGCACAAGCTCACCGACAAGATGAACAAGCCGATGCTATTAGATTTGGCCAGGATAGTCCGCTGATTTCTTAACCTGTCGCCCAGGCCTTCACCCCTCAGATTTCCGTTCGCTGGAAATAAATATTTGTAATGAGAAAGAAAGTATTTTTTGCGTTTATTATACTATTATTGTAGAACGAAAACCGAATGACGTGGTCAAGGAAGTGACGTCACCTTTGACACGTAGTAAAAGTGAGGGGTATCCATCTTGGGTTGTTATGGTGGTAACAAATTTGTAACTGTAAGTTGCATTCTTTTCAATTTTATAATATTTTGTTGATATGTAACAGAAACTTAGATAATTAGTGTTGGTCGACATTTATTTTAAATGTTTTACTGAATGGTCGATTACACTATACTGTAAAAGTTTTCCTAATGTTTTAACCATCATTAAATTTTTATCAATTATCATTAATTGAGCATATCGACTTTAAATAAATACCAATAAGCTTTAGTTTTTGAAAATAAAACACCAAAACAAAATTAACAGTTATCAATAAAACTAAGCTTATCCTGAATCAACGAATGATTCAGGCAGGAGACATAACATACATACATATATAATTGTATTTAACTAATATGACTGTATTTTTAGACGTTGAATAAGAGTAACTACTGAGGTTCTTGCCGGTTCTTCTCGGTAGAATCTACATTCCGAACCGGTGGTAAATTTACTTAGAATAGTTTGTTAAATGACGATTCAAAAGTGCTTATAAAAGCCTACTTGAATAAAGTATATTTTGATAAGCACAACGAATAAGGAACATGTAGTATCTCAAAGCGGATTAAAAAAACCGTTTTTTTACACTACACTACACTACACCAGGATCTACACCCAAAGTGTGAAGACATAGATTAATTATATAGATAGATCGTCACAGATATCACATGACTTTCTTTTAGTAATGAAAAAGCAATTGTTTACAATTTAAGTAATATTTGAAATCCTACAATTAATCAAATTAGAAAGCGTTTCCTCAAACATAAGGAAAATAAAATAAACGTATTTTTGTTCTTATAATAGAGTTTATAAGAATTTGCTTTTATGATTAATTTAATTTAAATTGTATTAAACAAAATCGCTTTTCTCGTCTATCCGTTTCCATAGTATCTCGCCTACTTGTAGGATTTCATCTTATTCTCATTTTATTTAGATAATTTATCCCGAGATGGCCCAGTGGTTAGAACGCGTGCATCTTAACCGATGATTTCGGGTTCAAACCCAGGCAGGCACCACTGAAATTTCATGTGTTTAATTTGTGTTTATAATTCATCTCGTGCTCGGCGGTGAAGGAAAACATCGTGAAGAAACCTGTATGTGTCTAATTTCAACGAAATTCTGCCACATGTGTATTCCGCCAACCCGCATTGGAGCAGCGTGGTGGAATATGCTCCAAACCTTCTCCTCAAAGGGAGAGGAGGCCTTTATCCCAGCAGTGGGACGTTTACGGGCTGCTAATGCTAAAAGAAAAAAAAATTTATCCCGGAAGGTTTATGTTTACATTGACTAGCTTCGCAGCCCAGCTTCATACGAGTACATATAGAAAATTTTAGATTGATGAACAAAACAATTTTTTTTTTTCTGGGTTAATTTCACTTCTCGATTTTTCTCTGCTATCGTATGCATAGACTACATAAACCTTTCTTTTGAGTCATGTTTGTTGATGAGGAACGCATTAAAATCCGTTCCATAGTTCAAAATATATAAGTGTATAGACAGTGACATTGTTTTATACCATGTAGAGATTCATTTTCAAATTGAAATTATTACACATTCTCTATTTTGTTTGTCTTTCGCGTACGCTTTTTATCTAGATATTAATGTATGTATACTCGTATATAACTGACTTTATGTATTTGTTTTAGGTAAACTATTTCAATACTTTAATTGTTAATATAATCTGCTAATGCAATCTATGTTATATAGATTTCACGGAATAAAAGTTATTTGCGTTAAATAATAACCAATTTTCAATTTAGAGATGATGTCACGGGCAAAGCCGCTTGTTTACTATACGTAGTAACAGCCTCGAGCTTATTTGATTAGCATAAATGTAAAACGTGATATATTTATTTGTAAACACCTTTATAATCGAATCCCTCAGTGGCGTTTAATATTTTATTGGACAAAAATCGTCGTAAGCACATCGCGTAAACAGTGCGCGTATCACAGCGATTTACTTAAGAGTTTGTATCAGTTTAATGATCGAGTGCTTTACTTAGCAAGGTTTCACGCTCTAAATATAATAATACAATTCCTTATGTGGTGTAAGTATTTTCCGTCAGAAGCGTTTCCTTTTAAAATGTTACGTTCAACAACTATCTTTGGATAGTGTGTCGAACAGAACGAATTGCCTCGTCCAGCTGTAGATACGGCTAAAGACTTCGAGGTTCTGAGTTCCGTTTGGGTCAATATATTAAGTTTTTATATTGAAAACTTATCATTAGTAGTCGTAGCAGTTTGGTAGTGTTACCTCTCCTGTGCCTGGAAAACACGTAAAGGCGCTAGTGTTGCATGTGATTGCTTTTCAGTATTGTCGAATTTCATTACTCGCGGTATTTGAGATTGAGGAAATAGAGAGTATGTGTTTGAGCACATATTTGTGCACTATATTTCCGGCATAGTTCGCTAGTTGGCAGTCATAACTGAACCCGGTAATAAATGGGAGGACATCACAATGTCTAGAAAATCATTCTGGTTTAGTTATTGATTGTTGAAAGAAAAACAATCTATTGAGCCCTTTGATTCAAATTTCACGTCCAATAAATCTAAGATTACACTCCATCTTTAGATCACTTAATAAACAACATAGTATTAAAACAATTAAAATAATTAAAAAACAATCTTAAGTACATAATACCAATGTCAAATTTGAGTGCGACGTGAGCGCAACGCTTAAACTAAAACGTTTCTGACGGTAGCAATCATTTAATCAACGCTGAGTTGTTGCACCATTCATTCTATTTGACTCATGAGCACATCAACAAAGTTAAAGCTAATTAATGTAACAAGGATTGCTGTCATAAATAAGTCTACGTGTGACGTTACGCGGTACCTGACTAGTGTTTCACCGTTTCAGAGTAATTAACGCGTTTTAGTTTGTATCCGAGGCGCCATCCGCTTTTAATTAAAATAAATAGCGTAATTACAACGCCTGTTCTTTATTACGTGTAAAGTTTTGACTACCAGGTAGTTTGAATATTTTAAAATTTAATTAAATTTAATTCGTTTGTTTAGTTTTATTTATAGCAACGATTAAGATTACAATGATATTTTTATGATTTTCTTGGTGGTAGGGCTTTGTGCAAACCCGTCTGGGGAGGTACCACCCACTCATCAGATATTCACAGACAAACAAAAGTACTCAGTATTGTTGTGTTCCGGTTTGAAGGGTGAGTGAGCCAGTGTAACTAAAGACACAAGGGACATAACATCTTAGTTCCCAAGGTTGGTGGCGCATTGGTGACGTAAGTAATGGTTAATATTTCTTACAGCGCCATGGTTTATGGGTGTTGGTGACCTCTTATTACCAGGTGGCCCATATGCTTTTCCGCCAACCTAGACCATAAAAAAGATAGATTTTAATTCTAACGCAATTAAATTATAATTGTTCCTTATTTTCCATAATTATAAGCTTCAGGGGGGCTGTTCTCGAGGGAGGATAACTAACTGTGTTAAACTTCTTATAGTGCACGTCTCCGCATAAACATCCGTTTTTCCTCACGCACATTAATTGAACGGCAAATTTGACATGACACTGTGCTGTGTTCCTGAAGCACGAGACTGAACCAAACGTCCAGATTCCAAGCTGCTATTGAATATTTTTTGATCACAAAAACCCTTATTTATCTAGCCCGAGGTTAAGACCAGGCATTGAAATCTGCGGGCCTGGAGACTTATATTTTAGATGTTATGAACAAGTAAATTGAATAAAATTAAAAAAGTAGCTTAAGGTCTTTTGTACACATTTCATCGTATAATAAAATCTAGAATTAATCTAGAAGTCGATAACCCTACCAGGTGGCCCATATACCTGAAAACGTATGTATTTATGTACATATGAAACAATAATATAAACAATAATTCGTTACCATTGGATAAAGAATTCCCACCGGTCATGTTCAGACGCTGTTCTAAGATAAACAAATTTATCAGCTCTCCTTCGCGTAATCGAACGTCAAGCTGATCGATTGTTTTTAAACAATGCTTATCCGTGTTTTACTGCTCTAAACGCCACCTGCTGTCTAATAACATTAAATGCTGAGCTGCATGGATATATATAAGTTTATTTACATAAGTATCATTTCAACGTTGAATCGCATGACTGATTCTATATGGGAAAATATATAGTTTTCAATGTGGTTAACCTTAACTTATTCCCTGTCCCGTGAGACACAAATCACTCATGGCTTTTTATTATTGAGAGCGATGTGTTTAAAATTCATTTCTACTATTAACTTCTCTAGATAGACTTTTATTCCAAGTTCTAAATGTTACAATTTCAAATGTCATCAAGTTGTAAAATTTATAGAGGTATTTTGGCGTCGTTTTTTGCTTCAGTATCGTCAACCGCCTTTATGATTGTTTCCCTAATATAGGAAGGGGTCACTGTTTCAACGCATGTAGAACTTATAGTCGGTCCCGTCACCTTTCCCTTGAACCAGCGTCAGTACATAATTAATTAATAATAATTTTATTTACTAGCAAATATATATCCTCTAAATAATTTAAAAATTAGCACTCTCGCACGAAAACGTATTTTGTATAACTTCATCTATAGGTACGAGTTACGTACAATTTTCCTGACCTAATTTTATTATCCGACCACGGCATAATCTCATTTACCTTACTGCCTCGAAGATATTATAGGGATCGAGTGTGTATACAAATACAGATGCTATCTCTACATATAATTGCTGTCATACTCCGATGGAACGGCAATACGGCCGGAAAGAGATAACGGGCAGAATCAAGGACTTTGTATGTTGTCGGAGGTAGGAGAGTGTAGTACTACAATCTCTGAGCAATAAATCGTTAAAAATAGCAATAAATTGTATACCTCGTGGTCTGTAGACTTTTGACAATTTAACGCGTTGTTGTAGACAAAAAAGAATGGTACAGAAAAACGCACCGCGCAATTGGTACCAATTCTTTTTTTATGAAAGCGTGATGCGTTCTTCTTCTATAACTATGTACAAGACAACGTGCCTACACCTTTCATTACATATTTTACCGCCAAATAGCAACATTTAATATTTGTGTTTTGGTTAGGAGCAACCCGCATCAGCGTGGTGGAATATGCTCCAAACCTTCTACTCAAAGGGAGAGGCCTTAGCCCAGCAGTCGGAAAATTTACAGGCAATTAATGTTAAAATATTAATGTTAGGAGGATGATGTCTAATATTTTTTACCGTGAGTGGTGATCAAGTGGTACACCACTTGATTTACTAGTCACTCTGCATCCCTATATAAGTTAAAAAAAGAAAACATTATATGTAGATATAATCCAATATAAATCCCCTTAGTATGAGAGTTCTCTCAAAAATAATTTAAAACGTATCTTTATCAAATAAATCTAATGGTTCTATATAAATTTTAAGCTCCCAAAACCGAAACATTTTTCGCAGAATGGCAACATTGATAACCGACCGAAAACAAACGTTTCAGCCGTTATTTTTCTCTTATCTCTGCAACTATAAATACGCCGGGTGTGAGTTTTATCACAAATATTTTTAGTGCTTTACGACCGAACAGATCACCTCGTAAACCTACAGGTGAAGCAAATCGACGCAAACGTAAAATCAAAAGGGCATATTTCTGTTTGATAACAGCGTTGAATGTTGAATTTCGTATGTTTAGTACCTCGTCGAGTGTACATTTTTAGGCGTATTTTATGTGAATGCCCTTTGTATCCTACAGTAAAGCCGTTAAGAGAAAATTTTCAGCTTGACCCATTTTTGTGTTACTGCTATTTATTTTTTATGGTATTGTATGGTTTTGCGTTTTGAGAACAGGTGTAAATTACTCATGTTAAAAATAACTAAGATTTTTGTGTGATTTTTAGTTTAAGCATCAGCGTTACGTTACTATTAAGATATATCCATGACCCCATCCTATGAGAAAGGTCATTCAAATAAATTCTTAGATAGAAGGAAAATATAGGACGGTATGCCTCTGTGGGTGTAAAGTTTGCTTGAAAAGAATCCATGGCTGAGCAATGGTGTCCGCTGTTTTTAAAGAAATAAGTTTTGAATTAAATAAACATGTCTGCTGTGCTTACGTATACGGTGTGATTCTATAAGAAAACAATATGCTCAACCACTATAAAAACGTATACCTACCTGAATTGAAACAATCAAAAATGGTTTTCACGTAACGAATCCTATAGTCATAAAAATATTTAAAATAAAGACAGAAGTATATTATTCTAAGCAATATATATCCTAAATATTAAAAAAGTAAAAAGTTATTTTAGGTTTAAATATATTTTCATAAATAAAGGACACAGACAGTCGGTAATTACGTAATGATTTATTGTTGGTTAACCTACATTTTAGGTTTTAAGTAATACCGCAATTTGAATTAGAACTTTTTCAGTAACGAAAAACAATTTTCTGGAACAGAAACTCAGGAAAATATGATAACAGAATTATAAATCGTACGCCGAAAAATTGCTTCTCAACGTGCATTTACTGTCATCCCCGAGTAATGCCTTAAAAATATGGATAAAAATTATATATTCAAAAATATGCAACAACACATTTTCTAGATTAACGAAGTCTTAAAAATATTATACAACCTTCGTCCCGAGAGAAGACACCTTAGCCTGGCAGTGAAACATTTACCGACTGTTACCATACTTTATTGCGCAATAGTTTATATAATTTTTATACTCAGATAGTTTCGCTCGAACGCAAAAATATTCGCTTCGTTACTTGGCATTTGTTAAATGTTTGGTAAATAAAGTATTGTAAACTAAAATTGAACAGAATTTTCTTTGATATTATCATCTTATGTAAATGTTTGTTTTAAAAGGTTCAAAGACCTCGTACTCATAAATTATGTTATAAATCTGCTAGAAGTTTGTTATACACCCATAATTACAATTATATGAGGCAGCGAGTTTTGGATTTTGCATCGCTATCTCTCTGCTTTTCTCACTTTTACGGCCAAACCACTGAAATTTGGAATGACAACTAAATCCCAAGGAAACATTTTAAAAGCAAGATACATGCTACCTTTTTACACCTAACATCTGAGGATCAACCTCTTAAAGGAAACGAGCCTGTACGAGCGAAGCCGCGGGCTACAACTAGTCCTTATTATAGTCCTTTCCGAATAGAGCTATAATATTAAAATTTATTTTATACACCTAAATTCAACATCATTTTGTATATTTGAACTTTTTCAAAGTGGGATTTTATGACGCCCTCGTCTTTGCCCGGCGACACTGTATAGGCCAATCAAGTCATACGCATTAACCCAAACTCAGAAAAAGTTATTCACAAAAATGCCCACCACCCTACCGCCCAATTCCTGAACTAAGTATTTATATATAAAATAATTTTGTTTCAATACTTGCCTCGATGTGTCCTGAATAGTACAATTATTCAGCTTCTAAAATAAGTCTGTAAGCCCAAAATTACATCGAAATTCGGCTTTATTTAAAAAAGTTTTATCGGCTTAGACTCGTATGTCAAAGTGGGATATAATAAAACAGTAATTGAATAATTAAAACGTCAAGTTGAGATTCAGTTATAATTAATAGGTGCCTCGTTTTTGGTCCCTAACAACTGGACATTTTTAGCTAATTTCAAACTTAATATTTGCGTTAAAATGTAAATGTCAAATGGCTGCTTCTACGTATGGAATCGAAGCTACCGGTATTGTCAGTAGCTATGTCAACAATAACTGTCTCTAAGGCTAAAAGCAGCAGTGGACTTCAATTGGCTAACGTAAAGTAATAAGAATAATATATATAGTTTGCGAGATCTAATTACACAGACGGCAAAATTTCAAATTGTAAGCATCATTAATTTACAAGTTTTTGACTTGTACACAAAGGCGATATTTTAGACCTTCACCAAACAAAAAGTACAACATGTACAAGTAATTTGTACGTGCCATTGTAGTCTGCCAATATTTGCGTTATATATTCATTATAATTCTTGAAGTGTAAAAAAGGAACGCAACAAATTTAAGTGCTAAGAGCATCTTTCAGCATTCAATCAACATTCAGTAAAATATCTATAACTTTAAAGCGCACTTTGTGTTTACTAATACTCTACTGAGAAAGGAAGCATCGTGAGACAATCTGCATAGGTCTCGAGAAATTCCAAGATATGTAAATAGATGTTTTATTTGCAGCAAGCGAGAGAGCAGATTCAAATGTAGTCAGTGGTTTTATCAAATATACATTCTAATGCCTATTTGGCAAAGGCTTGGCAGTAATAATTGTAAATAATTTAAAAAATAATATTTCAAGTAACAAGACGGGAGATGTTTTTTTGTAATAAGTTTTTTCACGCTAGAAACAGGGTAGGGTATGTTGGAATCAATCCATGCGGAGACAATCATATTTCTTTGTCCCTAATATAATCTCAAAACGATATTTGTGTTGAAAATATTATCTTGTAAATCCACTTTAAATGATTCCTATCAGACGAAATCTAAGGATAGAAGTAATGTAAAGATGTGTTTCGGAATATATGCTGTTTTCAAACTATTTTATGTATACTTTATGATTAATAAAGTTTTATCAAGAGAATCTCATTTCGCAGTTCGGGCAACTTGCTATAAAACAGAACAGCCACATAATAGATTTTTCAAAGGGACAGCAACTTTCCACATAAAATGAAATAGAAAATACACAAACTTCCATTTAATATTTATAAAGGAGATAGTTTTAATTTTATATCTAATAAATTCGAATTTACTACGAAAATTGGAATTTAGTTTTTTAATGGTATGGTAGTAGCTTTACATTTAATTCAACACTACTGCACATAAGGCAAGGAACATAACATCTTAGTTCCCAAGGTTGGTGGCGCATAGGAGTGGTTAATATTTCTTACAGCGCCTTTGTCTATGGGCGGTGGTGACCACTTACCATCAGGTGGCCCATATGCTCGTCCGCCAACCAATGCCATAAAAAGCTTAATGCTTGTTAATGAATTACCAATCTGTTAATTAATTTTAATTAACCAAATCAGATTATTTATGGCTTGTGGGTACACCTTCATACACTGCTACCCTATCCCATCCCATATATTTGGGACCAGAGCAGTTATTTTCTCTTCATCATTATCTCCATATTTATGCTTATTTTCCTGCATAGGTCCATGCGTAAGAGGACTAGAAATGAGCCACTTGATAGTAATTGTTACTGTAATAAATATCAGCCATATCTTATATCACCAATACACTACCAACCTTAGGACCTAAGATATTATGTCCCTTGTGCCTGTAGTTACACCGGCTCACTCACCCTACAAATACTATTACTAATAATACTAACGATAGCTGTTTAGCGGTAGAATGTATAATAAGGGAACCTACCCAGACGGGCTTACACTAATCCCTTCCACATATATAAAATACTTTTTGGTCATGCTCTTGCCTCATAGCCAATTTAATTGTAAGATGACATAACTTACTAACACAAATGACGTAACTTTTCTGAAGTTGGAACTTCTGGTACTGCTTTTTCCGTTCTTACGATTATCTATAAGCAAAATTATATACGGTTTGATGTCCGTTTTATAAATTTTAGTTTAGATAAAGCTCTAGTGACCCCCTAAGTATGCTATGAACACTAAAAGAGAACGATATCACAAAATATTTGTTTTGCTGATTTTCAACTGGACCTCCATATTTTTCCGATAAGGACGTTGACGTAGACCGAAACTCGAAGCCAGTTCCCATTGCCGGTCGAACGTGTGTGGTCGAACTAGCAAAATATCATTTTTAACGAGGTTTAAGGATCTGATCTATAAAATATAGTAAAAGAAATGTTATAAAAATAAAATGCAAAACTGAATTTGCATATTTCTTAAAATAAATTTACATAAGAACTATCTCAGGCGAACCTATTCTGAAGTCTTCTCTAATAGGCTTTCGACTTGAACATTGCCAAATAGTGAGGCATTTATCGGTTTAACTTCGCTATTAGCCTTTGGCTGAGAGCCAACGTCCATTTTAATCCTGAGCTAAGTTGCATCCAACATAACATACACTATAACATAAAATCACAAGCGTAATGCTCCGAGATCACGAAAAGCTGGGCTCTGACCGCTCTCGTAAACTTGGCTGAGCGATCGAACGAGATCACGTTTATATCATATCGATACTCCTCTGAAGCAAAGTATAAATTATCTCTAATTTTATTTAAACATTAAAATGGCAAGCGTTGCTTTTTATTGATGAACAATAGGTCAAGTAAATATACTTGCATTAGAAAATAATAAGGAAGTAGTTATCTGGTAAAGTTTCACATCTGCTCGGAAGACTTATAAAATTTAATATCTTTTTTCCGGACGGCGAAGTCGAAACTTTGCGAGAAGACAATGCGCTGTGTAGCGAAACAAAGGAAACTAATCTGTTCCGAAAACTAAAAGAGTCGCACGCTCGTTCTGTAAACAGGATCTACGGGTATCATGTTTTAACCATACCGCTTTATTACTGCACTTCTACGACTTTAGATTATACCGAGTATATATCCAGCTTAACTAGCGATACTAATAGAATTTAATTTTATATTTATATTCTTATTTTCTAATAAATTTAATGAAAGCAGAATAATTATTTTTATATCGAACTATTAAATTGTTCATCTCTGTCGTTGTGTAGGAGTAGGAGCTTCGTCCACTGTGCTTCTCAAAAGCAAGTACATGAATACACATCTTTTAAGTTTCGTGTTTTTATCCAAAATCGAAAATAAAATAAATAATGCTTATTGGGTCTTTGACTAAAACTCAGGGTTACTAGTAATATTGCTTAGATTTTCTTACGTTTTCTCCATTTTTCAATACATATATATTTAATTAGTTATTATTTCAAAAATAACCCTCAAACTCAGTATCGATCTTGGTTCGATTAGTATCTTAGATACTTAATAAGCTTATTCATAAATATTTTAATAAAATATAAGAATTCAATAATAATAGAATAAATTAAATTGAGAAAGAGAGAGATTAATTCTCGTAATAAGGAAGAATACAGTTTTGAATATCGAGATTATATTACCTAGGAACGCGAGAAATAGCAATGATCTAATCTTTTAAAGCGTACTCACACGATGACTAACTTATTTTAAAGCAAGAGAAATTAAATTAGGTAATCTTCCAAACTCGTATTGAATCTAAATTTGTTTTGTCAATTTGATTCAAAATCTATTCTGGTCTTACAAATGTCTCACTAAGCAGTCGATCGACCAGAGCTGTTTCATATGAAACGTTGATTTAAAAGATCACGTCGGGATTATGACTAAGACAGCGGACGACGTTAATAATGATGAGAGATATGACACAGATCGCTCAATAAACGGACTTGATTAAGTTTGTAAATATTTATCGCAAACAATAGACCGCGGATATATGGGATTACTTTGAGACGTGTTTGCTTTTCATGAAGAAATGTTTCATTCGTATTCCTGCCATGGGAAAACGTAACAGCCTTTCAATGTCCCACAATTAGGGGAAAGTCGTCTATTCAATTGATGTGAGGGACTAGATTGAATAAGCCCGTCAAGCGGCTTCAATTTTAGTGAGTTTCCTTAATATTATAGCATTGGTTCGGGCACATAGGTCACCTGATGGTAACTGGTTACATCGCCAACGCGCCACCAATCACTGAAATGTGATCTTATACTTGTGATGACTAGATGATTACTATACAGACCTTGCAAAATAGACAATTGAATGAGATTTGTATCTAAAAAGCAATTTGTGTGTATCTTTGTGCGTTGGTTATTATTACACAACGATATCGATTTATGAATAGGTTCTCTTATTACGATTATAGATGGTAACATGACTGTCTAACTTAAAACTTAAAACCTGTTTATAGAATAGAATCTAACATATTATATTTAGAAAGACTAAAGCTTGTATTTGTTTGATTTATATATCGTGTGTGATATACTTATATGTATTTAAAATGGTAAGTGTTTTTAACCGCTGTAAGAAATAGACCATGACCATGACTGTATGAAACTTACCATTTACCATCAGGTGGCACATTCGGCCGTCCGCATAAATAATTCAAAGAAAAACCAAAATCGTTTCATTTCAAAAAGTTTTGAATGTTCAAAATATTCACATTTAAAAGTCATATAATTATATTTTATATCTGTATTTGCTGTAACTTTAGCGGATATTATTATACATAAGCGGAATAATCGGTCGTATGATCTTATCGTTTCCGTTATGTGTCATAATAATAAATAATATAATACCAGTTGGATTGCATCATTAATATTTTTTATCATGTGGTGAGTGCGGCGCTATTATTCAATTTAATCCTGTACAGTTGATAAAAGAGCTTTACGTTAGTATTCGTTGAATTTAATTCAGGAATTAATTGAATTATATATTATTATTACATGAACATGTTTCATTAAAAAGCGTGACTATCTGCCGGTTATTTCTCTTGCATCTCGGCAGAATCAGCGGTTCGCTGGTAGCTTTAAAATTAATTCATCTTTCCAAAGTTTTTCTATAAGATACCTTTAATAATTTTAAAAATAAATGAGAACCGAATCGTTTCGCAGGTATTTAAAATTATTAAAATAAAATTTACGATATAATAAATGTAATTTCCATAATATTTTTCATCAAAACATACTCTAGTCGATGAGTTCGGTGGAACAGTCCGCTGCGTGACGGCGCGGCGCTAATGACCTACAAGTCCTCACGGACATTACGGAGCCACCTATCCTCATTTGTCATATTGTCCACCCTAACCATTGTATGTGGATGGATTGCTGATGGCGGAATGGAAAGGCTTTTTGCCATATTTCTTAATGGTCCATCAGACTAATAAAGCCTGGATATTTTCATCTTTATGCGTCGACTATTGTCGGACAACGTTACTTTATTACATTTCAATATAGATCCGTTCACTGACGAAGGCGTGCCTCTCGTGTTGAATTATCGACGTGCATTAACAAATATAATCGAATTTGTTTTTTCTGTCTTCATCGTCAAATCATTCATCTCACGTATAATAAGACGTATTTGTAAGCATGAGCATCACTCGTACTAATGCACGCCGTTAATAGAATGGAAGGGCGCGCCTTCGTGTGTGAATAATATTCTATAGATTGCTTTGGGTGATATGATGTTAAATTAATACTGAAAATACTCTCGTAGCGAGTATTAAATTTTGAAATCTTATATTTGAGCTGGGACATGTGTATATAATGTACATTATACATATACAAATATAAATAAACTAGACTGTGTTTAGATCAGACCTAGATACTATAGTCAAACAAATATTTGTCAGGACAGCAATCAAAGCCGTTTCGTCGTCGTCATAGACAGGCACGTGGCCTGCACTAATCAGTCGCTATTAGGTCAATATTTGTTCGTTTATGTCCAGATAATATATTACAAGTTACTAAATATTTTCTCTTTGCCTAAACCGCTAAACTATTTCGTACAACAACTCCAAGACTACACAGATGAGGTACAAAATATGCTTTTCAATAAGGGATAATATGAGTTTGACGTGATAATCACTACATAGTATAAAACAAAGTATTTAATATAGATCAATATGACCCTGTACAGCATGTAATTTAAATTAATATTTTCGAAGATATTACTGATGTCAAATGCAAGGACCAAGTGGTTTTTATCGTCTTACACCAAAAATGGCGTGAAAGTTGTATACAAAGACATTCTGTAGTATATTTAGTATCAACATTGCAATTATGTGAAGCCGGGGCGGGTCGCTAGTAATACTATATACAAATACAGTCTTTGAACTTTAATGGGGAAATAGGCAGCAGCGGTATTTTATGTCAATAATTATAATAAAAATGTACTAGTACGGGTTTTTTTTAGGCATTTGGAAGACTTATAAGTCTCGGATACAAAAAACTTTTTATGAATTTCGGCGTCTCTAGACTTCGTCTCAAAGTGTTTGGGTCATCGGTTTTCTCTATAACGAAGTTTATTTAAGAAGCAACATCTAAATTATACATGCTCTGTATAGCATAGGCTTCAAACTAGAACGGATCTATGCCCGTTCTAGTTTTAGTTCAGTTCTTCCGATCCGTCCTGAAACTATTAACAATCCATAATATGAACGAACAATACCTACCGCTCAATATTAATATAACCATTATATACTAATTATATAATATTTGGCAGGAATTATGATCGAGTGGCTGGATCATAAATCGAAACTAAAGCTTGTGAGCTCAAAATGTAAGCAACGGAAAATGTCATGTTTTTTAAATGGCGTAGGTAGGCGAACTGGCGAATGGGTTACCTAATCGTAAGAGATCATAGATAGAGATTGATACTGTAATAAATATTAATCATTAACTACACCGATAGCCAGTATATAACAAAACTAAGTATTGTTGTTTGGTTTAGGTTATAGGTTGAGTGGGTGATACCCAAACGGGCTTGCATAAAGCCTACCACCAAGTATACATAAAAGTCTTTAATGACTTTAACAAAAATTACAAACAGGTTGTCTTTGTATGTAGAGCGTATTTGAAGAGGAAAGCCAAACAGTCCTTATTTACTATTCATCAACATTAGTTATCTTTTGTTTTCTTCATAAAGTTTAATGAAGAAACGAACAAACGGTCTCCGATAGTGAAATTGACAAATATAATAAATGATTAATAATTAAAAATTATGTAAACATTCCGCCGTTTTACCGCCAAACTTCAATAACCGTATCGTTGTGTCCAGTTGGAAGGGAGAGTGCGCCAGTGCAATAAGGTTGGTGACGCATTGGTTATGTAAGAAATGTTTAAATATTCACATGCCGCCGAGGTCTATCGATAGTCACCACTTACCATCAAGTGGCTCATTTGGCCTACCCACGCCATAAAAAATATCATTCGCATCGAGAAATTAGAATTCGTTGATATTTTAAGATACTTAATACGTATACAAAAAAGCGACTACTCCTATCAGTCCTTTCAATAGTAACTATGATTGCATAACGATGTCACGTTGCTACTATTAATGACAGTGACGTATTTAAACTCAAAAATGATGCAAGCGTTTCGGAAGCGTGTTTCGTGAAACTGTTCCCTATTTAGCAATTTTCAAACGGCACGTGTCGTGTTGTGCGCTCAAATGGCACACGACAGACGAGTGTTGTTCTCAGTCGAGTCGTTGCAGCTGAGTGCGAAATAATAGAAGCGTGTCTTAAAGCTTGGAAGCGGTCTGTTTGAATTCATAGACGCTGCAAGAAATAACAGCCACTACTACACATATATACTCCAAGAACATGACATTCACGCTTGTCACCGTAGTAGTCTAAATTTAAATTAGGTATAACTGCAAAATTGCTTCCGCAGTAACATATAATTGGTGGGCCGTGGGTCCTTCGGACGTTCTTACATTACTTATTTAAATTGACTTATGTTAACTGTTATAGGACGCCTGATATAGTCGACCCAGACCCTAAGCGAACTCAGAACCTCGACAACTGCGGTCCTATAATCTAACCACTAGACTTACTAAGAAATTAATTAACGAGGCTCCATAGAATACTAATATCGTTGTTCTTAATTGATATCAGAGTTATTAGGACATGACATTAAAATTACGAAGTGGAAGACTTTGAAATGACACAGTTATTTGTTTTTCGTTGTTTTTTTTATCAAATGTTCGTATTTGTTAGTTGTATTTGTCCTGTCCTTCGGTCGAAGCAATAACAAAATTATTTGTAAGAATTGGTCACACCTGCACTATCAGAGCCTTCGAAGTTTTTATAATGTACTTTTCTCATTTGATAGTTTAGACGTTGTCTTTACAAATGGCCTGCCGTTTGCCGACTTTGTACCATTTCACGCAGGTGTGTATGGAGCCTTAATTAAGTAACTCCATTACATTTCGATCGCTCTTGTTTGACAATTAAGCGTTCATAGCGCTATAAATGTGCTATAAACACGCTGCTCTCATTTTCGTGAAACTATAAAAACTATATTGCCTGTCTATGGAACTGCGGCACGGCCTGTTTTAAGTTCGTATGCTTCACGCCTTATTCGTTTCGTTCATTAGTGGACTTTACGGTTACTTAATGACACGATACACTAATTAACTTGCTATCTAATATTTAAAATCCAAGTGGCTAGAACTCTTTGGGTATCTTAACTGAAGATTACTGCGTCAAATCCGAGTAAGCGCCATTGCTTCATGATTTATTTTCATAGTTCAAGGGCTATCGTTAATAGTTTGAATTAATATTTAAAAATAGCACACTGGAAAGCTGAAAGCTGCTTGTACAAACCATAAAACTGGAATATGCAAAGAAAGAATTGTTGCAATTCACGATAACGATCAATCATTTTAATGCAAGCCCAAAACTATTTGGCAAAGGAATGACGCCTCGACACACATTTTAAAGTAAATATCGCATGGAGTGCATCCAACGGAACCAATAAATACTGATTTATTGATACCCATTTACAATGAGTACTTCATTCTATTTAGTAAATAGGGTATTAAGACTGGAATTATATATGATAGAGAAACAGCTACGGAATTAATAAAGTAATAAGACGCAAACGTTTGAAAGACAATCAAATTTCGTGATAGACTAACTGTAGTGAGATTTGTCAGCAAGTGATACCAATAATTAAGATTCAATCGGATAAACAAGATACATTTTTATTTTCAATCAAACCATTCGTTTATTACTAAATCCTTGTAATTATTTTTTCCTTAACTGACTGAAGTTATTACTTGTAGGCGATTTGGAAGGGAGTAAGAAATGATTTTGCTATTATTGTAAGGGGAACCTTGCAATATTTAACATTATTTATAAGTTCAAAATATAATTTAATTAAAAACACAAGCCAAGTAAATAGAAAACGCTGACGCATTTATGTGATTAAATCCATAGACGGTAGAGCTCGTTATAAAAATTAATATATGAACCATTCACGGTTGCACCAAAATAGCCAATTCTTGTTTGAAAGTCTAAAATATCGATCATTAATTCTTGTATTATGCAATAAGCTTTTTTTATATGTCTTTGATATAATATTTAATCTGATTAAAAGATTTAAAAAAAAAATGTTCAGAGTTCTATAGTATTTTCACTTAATATAGTTTTGTGAAATGACCATTCAAAGGTGCTTGTAAAAGCCTACTTGAATAATGTATATTTTGATTTTAATTGATTATAGAAACGAAAGCCTCGACTCGAGAAGGACTCGAGGAGGAGTATGGATTTTCCGTAGATCAAACAACAACATCAAAATGATGTATGGTAATAATACAATAAAATAACTGAAATTTTGTCTTAGATTTTCGCGATTATTACACATTGAAATAAAACTAGTTTTTTAACGGATTTAATCGCGTATATTAATTATTTTATTTTAACATCCCGACGTTTCGAGCACTTTGCAGTGTTCGTGGTCACGGGCAAAGTGTTAGTTTTATTTTAACTGAAATTTACTTATCTATCCGTATCGATATGAATTTCAGTTGGTTGACTAACGTATCGCAACGGATGCCGCGAGTCCGCGTTCTTGCTACGAACGATAAATGACGATTTTGCTCAAGTTTCCAGCCTAAAGCAATTCCTCGGCTCGAAAATGACATCAATTATATTAAGACTAGTATTATATGTTGGTAAGTTCTGGAGATAATATATTTGAGTTAACTTCATGTTCATATATAAATGTAAATAAAATACAGAACATCTTGATTAAATAAAAAAATACATATCCTCTATACAAATAAAGACCCATTATTGTTTATTACAAGTACTTTATAGTTATCTATTGTATATATGTACATACATACATATAGTTGGATCGTTCACATGAGTGCTCAGTGTAATTACCATTACGCTGATTATGTTATTCAATAAGTGGCACTAATAGTCAGTCTGGTTAACCGGAATGGCTCCTTTGAGATATTAAATTATTAAAGCATGGAATACACTTATTATTTTAATAATAATCACGTCTCGCTTACGTATTCTGTCCACGACCTTGGCTGTGTTTACATAAAGCTATTTTTCAAGCTTACAAGCTTCACGTTTTATACGCAGATTCTTAACTGTGACTACGATATACTTTTATATTATATATACTCTCACTATGCTCACTAAAAAAAATATAAATATTTTTGTCACGTGGGTCAAGTGTCGAGTGGTCACAAAATATCCTTCATCAGAGGTCATTGACCTGTAATTATATCATAGCAATAGTTAGCTAGTTACCCTTATGTATACTAATGCTCTACACCTGAAGGCGGCTACGGCTTTAACAACAAGATCTACTAGATCCTTTATTTACATAGGGTCTAGTCTGCTTACCATCACACTTCGACCCATGTAGCAGTAAGTTCAATGCGGATAAAATCTCATGTGGAAATACCAGTGGAAAGAAAGAAAGGCTGTAGCACCAAAATTGTTCTTTTGGAAAATGAGGCTTAAAGTTTTTACGTTTAATCTCATTTCCCTAAAGTAGCATTTTTTACGGACCATATATAATTGGGATTGGCGCAGTGCATTAGTAGCATCGTAAAAAAGTTTTTGTGAATTCAGCATTTACGTTTTATATTTAATTCGATTGTATATTAAAAACTGATCAGGTAGAAATATACGATTTAGTTAAATGAGTAACTACTAAATTTCTTCCAATTTTTTCCATTAGAATCTATATGCATACCCGGCGGTTGCTTTAAATTTCTTCTACCTTGTAAGATGATTATTTTCAATTGCTAGTTTGAAGCTTTATTTGTTTATTAAACTAGCTGTGCCCGCGACTTAACATCAGCTATCTGCCAGTGGAAGCCCCGTCAAAATCGGTCCAGCTGTTCCAAAGATTGGCCGGAACAACAAACAGAAAAACAGGCAGATAAAAAATTAAAAAAATATATATTTTGGTATATGTACCGTGTATACATACATATGTATTTAGTTGAAAGCGGTTATTTAAATATTACAAACAGACACTCCAACTTTATTATATGTATAGATTATAATTTGGAATTTATTAATAATATTCAAATAGACAGATAGCTATCATGGTATGGTCTTGTTATGCGGAGGAATGAGGAACATATTGTGAGGAAGGTCGTGAGCATGAACGTGGATGGATATAGAGGAAGGGGACGACCAATGAAAATATGGATGGATTGTTTGAAAGATGATATGGCTGGAAAGAATGTTACTTGTCAGATAGAGAAGTATGGAAGAAGACATGCTGATGATGAGGACGATGATTCAAATAGACAGATGCTTAACAATATTATTATTATTATATTGATATAAAATTCAAAGAAACGCGTAGAATATGAAAATGCTCAATTTCATAATCTTTAAAAATTTCGACAGTCTCGTATTGGAATTATTATTAGAGGTCGTCTACGTAATACAAAATGCATTTTAGTAATGCTTAGTAATAATATAACGCAAACGTTTACCAAAGGAAATGCTGACGCGAAATATCAAACGTCAACTCGGAAAGCATCGAGAGGTTCGAGAGTCGAGCCTTTCTCGTGTCACATACATACATACATACTTGTGTATGCGTTTATTTTTAGCGCTCTATTCCACGCTCTCTTACAACTCGATAGCGAAAAATGCTGGCGTTTGTTCTTATTTGCTTAACAATATATACAATAAAAATATCCTGACTATGCGTAGCTTAAAATATGATATATAAAAGTATATTTTACAATAAATATATTTTATTTATTACGAAATGTTATTTTATTTAATTTTTCATTATCATCAGTTATTCTATCACATGCGTTAAATATTTTTAGATAGTAGTTAGTCACTAAGTCAATACACTAAGATTTGTCTGAGTTTGCAATTATTATGGCTCAGCACAGCAATACAAATTTTAGCTGTTTGATATAACTAACGGTCTAATACAACAAATCTAAAAAAATAGCAGTAATTAATTTAAAATAGCACCCCAGAAGCATAATGCATATAAGATTTAAAACATAAATTATCCAAGACGAACATTATTATGCATTAATCAAGGACACGCATTTCGATATCATATCAAATCGTTGCCAAGAAAACACTATTATCAAAGGCAAGATTACATTATTAGCGGAATACGACGCCCTGCGGCAACAAGAGGGCAAATGAAGGAGAATATTGTATAGGAAACACAATTAGAACGTTATTGTCCCGCAGTAATTGTGGCTCTCGCGAACAAATACCCCCGTTGTCATATGCAGCGATATTGCCGTCGATGCAGGCGATTATAAGCCCTCAGCGCATACAGATAGGAGTGATTATAAAAATAAATGATAGATGGAGGCGTACTAACAACACTTATGGAACGTTAATGTCGTTAATGCAATACTATGACATTAGTTTATGACGACTGTGTTATGTTTGTTAAGTGCACGTTATATGGGTTAAATGCATCGATATGAATTGCTGTAAAAACGTACAACTAGACATTGCTATTATAGTTGCTTGTGAACAAGTTAAGCTGCCTCTCCTTTAAGGAATGGTTTGGAACTTATCACAACAGGTTATTGTATGCACATGTGGCAGGATTTCATCCGATCCATGCTCTCATGATGTTTTCCTTCAACGCCTCAAAGTAATCCGCGCCATTGAATATGTATCTGCATTTGCATGTACCCCACTATCTTCTTTGAAACCACTTCATGGATTTTGATGGAGGTGTGTAAGCAAAAATTGTATATATTTTGTACAAAGTGCAGTTCTAAAACGAAAGACACATAACGATATTCTCGACTAATATTGCTTGTCATTGAACGCGCATAGTTTATAAACTTATAGACAGGCGGATTTAGAAAAATGTTTTTGCGTTACTTATTCCATTTATTGAGGGAGGTTTTAGGTTGTAGAAGTTCAGCCAAAGACCCTGGCCAGTGAACAAGTAACGTTAAAAGGGAAGAGTTAGTATGATCTCGACTAATGAAAACAAATGAGATCGCATTGACCATTCGGATGTTTTAAGTGGACGTCTTATATAATACGATCTCACGATACTATTAATAGAATTAATCATAAGATTTTTATATCGTAACTTAACGATTGGCGACGTCTCACTACACTCATAAGATTTCATTTATTTCTGTATTTTCCTCGTAATATAAACCTGGAAGATGTTTATGATATAAAAATAATTGACTGTTCTTATTTCCCTTCGGTCTAGTTAACTTATACCGCTGCAGATCCGGAGGTATAATTTTCAGATCGTGCCAATAAAAGTTTCATTTTTCTTGCTATTCTCATTATTTAAGAAGTTGGAAGATGCAATTTCATGCTTTTGGTACTACGTCGGATGTCTTTCCGGCCGTATTGCATTACCGTGCTATCGGACTTTGACAAAAACGGAGTAGAATGTGAACTTATATTTCGGTACACTTTATGCGTGATAACATCTACTAGTCCATCCGATCCATCCGATCACTCTCCCTATGAAACGAGGCATAAACCATGCTATTATAATTATTTATGATGTAAACATATAGACCCCATCAGTTATCCTGTTTCTGGTAAATTTATTACTTCCCAAAACCGCCAAGAGGCTCCCTACGATAAATAACGAGTATTTTCAGCACAAGATTGTGAATAATTATATCAGTTGTAATAATTTGCCTAATTGACCGTATACGGTCAGTAATTACACTAATCGGCCATGTTAGTGAAGTTTTGTCGCTGGTGATAAGGTACATGTGTATTTAATTAGAGGCCTAATGTAGGCGGGTTTATCGTCCGCGTTCGATAAGCGGCAACATGTCCTTGCATCGCTGTCGCTACAGAACCAGTTTTATGTAAAAACACCAACAAACATATTTTTGGAAATTGCGTAAATGGACTTAATTCGGAAGTAAATTTATAATAAATCTATCTTTGATAGAAAGTCTGTGATACCCATTTAATTACGTGAGATGTATTTTATTATTGGCGCGCCTTGGGAGTATGCCTTGAGGGTATGGGACTAACTCATATGCTTTCATATGCCCTCTCTATCTCTCTCTTTCTCTCTCATGCCTTCATACGCCCGCTCTGACGCCGATTTCTACTCCCATGTGTGAGTGTAGGGTATATTACAGCTTCGGGCTATAATACAATATGAATAAAAAATATATATTTATTTCATTGACGAAAATCTATGGTTTATAATTTGGATGGTTCCCATTTTTGTTTTTACGCACACGAGTATATATGTAGATTGTTGTGTACTTGTAAGTGGTCGCCTTCACCCAAAGACAATGGCACTGAAAAATGTAAATATGACATCCCACGCCATATATATAGGTTATATGTATGTGTGTTATAAGTGCTTGGTAACTTCAAAGTCGGCGCAAAGCCCAACTGGTAACTTTTTGAATCCTAACTAGATTTATAAATAATACACTTGTTGTAGCCCTTTTACGTCCTCAATTTTACACTGCTATCAGAGCGTCTAAATAATAATCATCTTTATAAAGACAAGAATATTTTTATAAGATTCTAGAGAATAACCTTTTATACCAAGTGAATGTGCCTTTATCAAGAACTCGCTTACCAGCGTCCTTACTCGCGTGCAGGAGACAGTTTAGTCTATTTACGTAACACCTATTACTACAAACAGCACGGTTATCTCATACTTTAATGATAATATAAAATGTTAATTTCTGTCATTTGTGTGAGTAATCAAGTCACACGTTTCGCGTGCAATACAGAAGTTACTACACTCATTCGCGTGACTACTCGCGTACAGAATTGATTTACAACTTGCGGGGTATTCAGTATTATTGTTCTTCTAAGAAAGTCCCCATTGTTCTGCGATGAAAGGCGCCCAACGAACGACGAGTTGTATACATCCAAACTTTACCTTTAAACAATATTTAATGTATTATATGAAAATAAACACTTCGTTCCATTTTATTATTTACTGTTATATGCGTATATTTTATTTTTAAAAACACGATAATAAAGTATGTAAATATTTATTACGTAGGATGTTCATGCCCCACTGCTGGGCAAAGGCCGTCTTCTCATCTTGCGATCTTAAGATGATATGCCGTACTGCACATGTACGTAGATACCCACTTGTTAAAATATCATTCATCTTGTGCAGGTTCGTATCGGATGTTTTTGTAGGATTTGAATTATAAATACAAAATAAGCGTCTCAAATTCATTACCTGCATGGATTCGACCCACAAACTTCAATGAAGACTGACGTCTTCTAACCACTGGGCCACCTCAGCTGAGAAAGTTTGTAAAAAAGCAAATTTATTGATTACTTCTACATACCCATTTATTATTTACACCTGTCAAATGTGGCATTAAACTTTGCCTCCTACAATGGTATAATTTAATTAAATGTTTTACTTATGTTACATAGGTTCTTTGCGTGGATTTTTTATTGACTTGAATAGCACGATACAAAAAAAGGTGATAGTCGAACCCAACCTTTAGTCTGCAGTCTGGTGGCATATGGAAGCTATTCGATGTTAATTAAATTAAGTACCGTCGCGACACGTTGCGATTATAATTTCTGTTTCACGACCGAATGAAAGATAATTTTATTAAGATAACGTAAAACCGCACTCGAATAGGTTTGAAACAAACTTTTTACGACCTCGCTATAGTCCTTTTAGATAAATATGTCAGTAAGAAAGCTATGAATTCCCAAAACTTTGAGATTCATTTTTGTTGAAAAGAATTTTACAAGCCAAATCTATAATGACTATATAAAGCGGTCCGCTGTAAATTAGCGAAACACTGCTTCTCAAATATCTTACAACAGAACGAAAAACTAATTGAAAATTCAATATAGAAGCGTTAAACTTGCTTATTTTTATATGAGCCTTAAATGATCGACCTAACTTGATACTAATTTGAGACATATGACATCTAAGTAATCACGTTAGGCTGTTTTGTTCTGATATCGACAATAAGAAGTTAATGCACAAATTAACACACGAACAAGTTTATAAATCTATATAAGTAAGCAAATAAGCATAAAGCGAATGTCGGTACACAGCTTACATTAAAAGGCATTGATATGCAGCGCAAAAGCGCTTTGGTGCAGCACGTGCTAATAATTATCACGCTGTAATTTGTCTGCAAATACTGTCTTTAATTTATCCGAAAAACTTTTATGTGTTTCTGTTTAAATTTAAATAGGTATTTAAATAGGCGATGGTGATTTATGAGATTCAAAACCTAAGTCACGAGGAAACTTTTTCAACATATTGGATAACTAAAAAATGTCTTCGTAACGATATATACGTCTTTCCGAGAAAAGTCTGACTAAACGTCGTGGCACGCTTCTGGTGTACAGTGTTATTCAACGAGAGTTCAACTTTAGTAATTGAACAATAGCATTCTTTAAATATCAGCTGTTAGCTGTTACTTTGTCTATGAATAAGTTAGTTTAAATGTTTGACACCTACTCAAAGATACTATTTTAATTTTTTTTTTTTCATATTTAGCAGCTTTAGCGATTTTGTCTACAAAAATAAAGAAATATATTAATTGTCTTCAAGGCGCTAACACTATTTTTTTTCTTCTTCTCTAATTCTTCCCGAATTCCAAAATTGATTATAAAATTATTATCACTGGTTATTTTTTTTAGATTATCAATGTGGGCTACATTCTCCTGGTCCTCGTAGACTCTTGCGCTATATTTAAAATATCTATATTGTTGTTATCGCTCGTGGGGGTCCCGAATTCTATCTTCGTTGTGATTATCCTTCTCGCTGTAATTACACCGGCTCACTCATCATTCAAACCGGAATAAAGCAATAAAGATACCTGTTTTACAGAAGAATTGCTGATAAGTACATGTTTGTTATTCAAACATCGGAGCGGTTACTTTAATTCCTCTTGACAAAAATTAGCGAGATATTTGGAAAAATATTTATAATTTAGATCATATTTTCACATGATACGATCAAAAATTGGCTTTGGTCTTTGTTACCGAAGTTCGTTATATCGTTATGTTTTTAATAAGAGGGATTATTTAGAATTTCCAACTCGCGTATTTCTATCCACTTAAAACAAATATAAGACGCCTGACATTTCGTTTCTTTATTCAATTTGCGTTTGTTTGATCGCCTTATATCTAAATATTTGATATTATTTGTGAAAGGATGTGAGCAATTGTTTGTGATCGACGAAATTGAGTTGTTGCTTTTTCCAATACTCTCATAATACTCTTATTTATTTGGGAAATAAATAATCATCTAATACATAGTATTGACATAACATCAGATAAGTTTCCTCAAATAACTAATATATTTAACATACTGAAATTAAAAATATAATTTATATTTATTTATTTCTTACAAACCTCATTTGAATGAAAACATAAACGCATGGAATACGAATAAAACAAACATCATCTTTTCCTTATAAGATATTGACCAATAAGGCGTCGGACGAAGAAGTTGTTTCATCACAGATGTCGACTGCGATTTAAGTTCCTTTGGGGTTTGCAATTGAACAAATTCTCCTCGTCTCTTTTAACACTGGGTCACAATAAAACGAAATCCGAAATCTGACAAATCCAGACGAACACTTCAGTGTAGACTTAAAAAAATCCAGAAAATAATCGTTGTTCTATATAATACCTCATTACTCGATGAATCACATAATAGCGCTATTTAACTTACTACTAACGGCATCTATTATCACGTGAAATACTTTTAAAATGTAACAATATATTTTTTACTAATTATACTGAAAGCGCTTTAACAACAATTGACATTGATAGGAATCGTTATGTAGACAGAATAACTGTAATTAGGGTTTTATACCAAGGACCCTTGTTAAGCAGACGGATTTAGAGCTTTACCCAAACCTCACTCTACTTCGGGATCCGTCAGAATTCCTGCTGAAGCATGCTGATGCACTATTTTCTCCGTTTGTATTACTTTTAGAATAAACTGATCTTGACAAATTATTCTTTCCAGCGCTTTCATTAGTCTAAGCTTACTTTGATGAAATACTTTCAACACAAACATTTATTATGCTCCGTAATCTAATTACCTACTATAATCACTCAATCTCAAATTATGGATTATAATCAGATCAGTCGAGATGGCCCAGTGGTTAGAACGCGTGCATCTTAACCGATGATTTCGGGTTCAAACCCAGGCAGGCACCACTGAAATTTTATGTGCTTAATTTGTGTTTATAATTAATCTCGTGCTCGGCGGTGAAGGAAAACATCGTGAGGAAACCTGCATGTGTCTAATTTCAACGAAATTCTGCCACATGTGTATTCCGCCAACCCGCATTGGAGCAGCGTGGTGGAATATGCTCCAAACCTTCTCCTCAAAGGAGAGGAGGCCTTTATTCCAGCAGTGGGACATTTACGGGCTGCTAATTCTAATGCTAATGCAATCAGATCAGACACGTACAAGCAGTTTTAAATCATAACTTTACATAGATAATTAAAGTCATTACAGGTTCGGCTTATAGAAATAGAGAATACGTAACATACTTTAATCATACATTTTAATTAATTTAATTAATATATCCTGCGTGAAAATTATACAATACCTTCTCAACGGTTTTTTTCGTCTTTAGTATAATCTTTCACAGAATAACATGATTTCGATTTCTAGAATTTACAAAACGTATGTCAGTGTTCCGTGGTGCTGGGCGAAGGTATCTTCTCCTTTTGTAAAGGTTCGGAACTTATTTAAGTAATGCTCCAATTTGGATTTCAAGTCCTACATGATATTTCCATTCATTATCAACTACAAATATTCTATTATAAATTGAAACCAAGTATATGAAATGTGCCTCGGATTGTACCGGTTGGTCGGTGAAGGTTTACGTGTTCCTACCACAGCGCCGTGTAATTAAGACAGAAAATGTTATTACACAAGAAAAGTTATTTATAAGAACCCACTTATTTGAATGAGAATAAATAATAGATAAATAGCGCAGCGAGTCAAGTCGTCCGTCAAAATGATGAAGCACCTGAGACGTCGACGGGGACACGTCGTCAATCAACGTTTTTTTTTAAACACCTATATTTAGAAATACTCCACAGCTTCAGGGCGTATTGAGATCTTAAACATTTATCTTTATCTATATTCATATATGAGAAGTTTTTTTTTTCATGTGTTTTTACTTTTTTTGAAAATCCTTCCATAAGAAATGTGAGACTTTTCTCTCTGACTGAAATTTGTGACAATAATTTCGTGAAAAGGATGGAATCAATAATTGGCTAGACGGACCTGTGGCTTGAACTTACATCCTAGGATCTACGGCCTATTAGGCTAGTCACTAGAATAAAGTAATATAAGTAACTTAAGCATAAACAGGCAAACTGATATTATATGATCACCTCGGCCGTCAGATATTCGCACTTTAAGAAAAAATGTAATAACTGACACTGTACCCACACTGGAACAGCTATTTAAATAAATTCTAGGTAAGGAGGGCCTTGTCCAGCAGTGTGATGCTAATAGGATTTTCTGCTGTCTGTTTTGTTTAATAACGCTGACCAATTTGCCACTGGAACTGTAATACAGAGTAATCCTGTTTGGCAGTTCAATCTGTATTAAAATTACAAAGAGGTGAAATTCGTTTATGTCATGATCCAATTCCATTTTTTTGTTCACTGGTAGCAAATAGACAATAGTCCAAGTAATTTTTACCCGTGCGAGGCTAGGATTAGGGCGGATCTCTGGTGACTAATAATGATATGTAATTGGTTTACAAATCAAAAATCCTTACAATATTTTCATTTATTTTATGTGTACAAAAATACCACAAAAAAGGATTGACGTCTAAAATGGATAAGTTTTAGTAGATTGTTTATTCGTTTGAGCAATGCTTTGATATTAAAAGAACACTCTTTTATTTATTTTGAAGCAGGTGCAACGACACTTTGCATTTTAAGTCAAATACATTTCGTTCACATTTTCTTTCATATAATTTAGTAATAATCATTTTCGTTGGCCTCGTTAGCAAAAGGAAAACTTGGAAAGGAAGTTTTATAGAATACATAGTAATGTTTATTATACTTAGATAACTGAAACCGAATACTCTGTACGAAAGTTACATGCAAAAACAATTTTTTTGTTAATAATATTTTATTTTATATTAATATTTTTAACAAAGTTAGTTTTTAAAAAAACTTTTTACTTGTGTCGAAGTCGTTTTTTTATGTGAAACACCTATAAGCGCATTTCCCAGGTAGGACCGACTCGGCATGACCCCTCTCATTTGTTTCTACTCCCTTAGAACAGATAGCAAATTATCATATACTTAAATACAAACTTGAATTAAAAAAAAAAAACCTTCAATTCAGGAGGTGAAGAACCTATTGCAGCAGTAAGATATTTCTATGGTTGCTAATGTCCATAAATGAATAAATAACAATATCAAATTATCGCTAAGTTTTATCCTTAGAATTCCCATTCCGAGCCACTTTACGAACTTACTCATAATGGTTTTACATTTTATTCACGTTTTTAGGAAAATTTAAGCATGTTTTTTGAAACCACTCGAATATAGTTTATTTTGATTTAGATTAAAACTTTTACGCTTGCTTTGTACTACTACCATTTCTCATATTTTATGTTATTATGTTATAAGTTCTGTTGTCATTTGACGTTCCTAGAAATAAGGAACCAACAACAAAAACATAACATTATTTCAAATTCAAAACATAAACATTAGTCGTATTCATAATAAGTATTGTAAACTACGAGTAACTAAGTGCTAGAAAGTATTTTTGAGTGAAATGTATTTATGTCTTTTTAATGTACAAGACTGCAAAGAACCTGCATATAATATAACGTGTATTTTCCACTATGGTTATTTTTTATAGATATTTTAAACCCCGTTTCAGTGTCTGTCGCATGTGGGTGCGTCAAACTCAAATTCAAATTTATTTATTCAATATAGAAGCATTACACTTAATGACTGATGATGAATGAAAACAACCTCACCCGAGAAGAACCGGCGAAAGAAACTCAGATTGTCTTTTTTTTGTCTATTTTATTATTTACACAATTGAATATGTATAGAAATAGCGTTCACTCTTATATGAGGAACTACTGTGTGTATTTCCATCGATAGAACTGAATCACGGGTACGTTTAGTTTGAAATGTTTATTTCTCATTAATAGTAATTCGCTTACATGAGTAAAACATAATAAATAGAACATACACTAATTGCGAGTACGTACAAGTTATATTTAAATTTTAATGTATAACATGTGGGTAATATTTAAAAATAATATCAATAGTTTCAAACAAATTAATGAAACAACAAAAAAACACAACTAGTAAAGCAATCTTGGAAGTGGCAAAGACTACCTTATTTTTGTAAATATACCATTTGAATGAGTTTTTGAATTTTGTGATTTTTTTTATTCCTTTATATCTGTTGATAATTGTTATATAACTGTACTCTTTCAAACATTAGATTCCTTTTACCGCAGTTAGTTCTCGGTGCGTATAAGACTAAATTCTTTGCATTCCTTAAAAAGTGTTCATGACTTTATAGTAATAGTTTGATGTTTTATAAATATTTTGCACCAAGTAAATAGCGTTGATATACTATTTGTTAATTAAGTTATATGAATAGTATTGACGACAGATTCCCTGGGCCATAGAATTATGAATAATATCCTCTGAAAATCTATTACTGTCTCTATTCACGCCTACGTCCGTATACGTACCGGCCCAGGTACGTCCCGTGTCAGGGTAGATAATGAATTATAAATTCGCTTACCTAATTTACACCAAACATGAAGAGTTGCTTCGTAATTTTCTAATGGCGATGGTTCAAACTACCTGTAATTAATAAACAAATTTAAATTAAAGAACTATCATAGGGTATGATACCCTATGATAGTTGTAACTTGTAGGTTCAGACAGATCTATTCACTCAGTTATTTTCATCATTATCGGTGTGTATTAGTATAAGTGTCGTTTGTGCGTACAGAATGTCGTGTGCTTGAGATGGCTAATCTAAGTATTAAAAACACAATACGCTTGTTATAAATTAATGTCGGTTTGAGTTGCATGAATACTTATTTGTCATTAACAAAAAGTTACCATATGGTATAAAATATCAGACTGGAGAGCCGGATTAAGAAAATCAATATCATTCTACATATTTTTTGAACCTCTGATGGATTTCAATAAGAAAAAATGTTTCACGAAATCATTATCGAAAGCCGGTCATTTCAGTACAATGTGTGAAATCGTGTAAATATTAAGTATATTATATAGTACATATACATACAGCCGCTAAAGATTTAAAAAGTTTTGAACCTGTGTTACAGTAAGCCTCGGTTATAGAGCTCTTAGATAAATTGAATTTGCATCTTCGATCTGTTTAAACAGTTCTCCAAACACTTAAAAAGTAGCATTGGTATCCAATTAGTGTAAAAAAGCAAGATTTTCCGAGATTCAGTCGATCTTTCAATTTAAAAATAATCATATATTAGTATTGAGATAATACATTTAATTAATAAGATTTTCCTTAGTTATTCGTCAATTCTATTCAATATATTAACATGTCAGGTTTTGAAGTGAAAATTCCTTATAATCGTGGTTTGATTTGAAACTTATTGAAAGGAAGAAGCGTCACGAAAGACGTTAAATTATTAATTTTCGCTTCTACCGTGTGTGGATTGCACTCACACACACACACACTTTGTTTATTATATTTCGTTTACAAATTTATAATTGTAATTTGAATACCATTTATACATTAATGGATGGCAAAGGATCTCCCTCATTCTATTTTAAAATTATTTTTATTTATGAGACAGTAACAGCTTCAAGTTAAACTTCCGTAAAAATAAAACAGGAGAAAAATACCGTGCATTCCCTTAGAATTATTATGTAACATTTTAAATCCAATTTAGCCAGAGACAAGTGGACCGCTGTGGAAATATTTAAAAAAAATAGTGACATTAAATGGCGCCTGACTATAAACACTTATTTACTTTTACATCATGTATAAACAAACGCTACTAAAACATTTACCTTCTAGATTTCCCATTTATTAACATTTTTTAAAGCGTGAGCGTTTAAAATTAAAAAGAAAAAAGAGATATCGTTAAACGTGCAAAAATGAGAGTTGGTATAAAAAAAAATTACCAAGTATTCGTAAATATTAAGAATTTAAAACTCCATAACGCTATATCAATACGTGCAGAAATACTCTTATCTGAGTACCAAAAATAAAACTTATGAACATAATCCAGGGTCAATCCGGTTGAACAAATAAAAAAAGTAAATCAAGCTAATGACGATGATAAATGGCGCTATATTTATTTGTAATTTTTAATTTTATAGTGACTTCTAATTTCGATTAATGATAATTTTTAACATTTATTATCATTTTCTGGGTAACATTGAGTAATTATATAAATAAATTAAATTCAAAATACTTAGTGTAATCAAAGCCGCATGGAATAGTGGCAAGAATGCTAGCTAGCAGCACGGAAATGATTCAACGGGGATCTGTTGAATCGCAATTCCGATTCTCTGGGCGTAAAATGAACCAGTCCTCATGTCTCCAGGGGAGGCAATAAAACGGGGTGCTAAGTGTTGTAGAAACGTAAATGAAATAAATCAATACCGAATACGTGACAAGCATGTTTACTATTTTATAATTGAAGTGCATTATGTCTGTATAATATGTATTTGTATTTTAAATGTTCGAAGATAGTAACTAGTGAGTTTCTTGCCGGTTCTTCTTGGTTTATTTACATTAGTAGCTTTAGGTTTAAGACAGTTGGGTAAAATGACAATTCAAAGTTGTTTAAGCCTACTTGAATAAAGTATATTTTGATTTTTATATTTTCACATTCTTGTTAATATAATTTTAAATAACGTTTCTTAATCTATTATATATTCGAAAACGATGGCAACTTTACATTTAATTCCATACTGCTGTATAGTATATGCCTAATTAAAATAAAATATAATATTTTGATATATTCGTAATACATGATTTCGACTGTAGCTAGATAGTAAAAGATTTTTATTCTAATATTTCAGGTGAATAAATAGATCTAGAGATAATCAATAAACGGTATTCCCTTGAGACGCAGACGAAGTCACGATAACATCTCTTAAGTAATAAATTGGAAACCTATTCAATAGTCAATCAAGTGAAACCTGAAATTGCTCAAACATTTCGATCTACCAATTTTTTTTATTAATAGTCTGTAAGAGATTGCCATAAAACAATATAACGCCTTCTTAGTTCTTTTCAGCTTGTTTTGAGATTTAAATAAAAGATATAAGATAATTTTCGGAACGTTATTAATATACGAGGACGGACGTGTTTAATTTGTAAACTCTAGTTGATTTATTGGCTGTTGAACATTATTTGACGTAATGTTCTTCCGATCCATTTCAGACACGGCGGCGATTCTCTATAGAGGCTGATTAATTGGGTAAGAAATGTTACGGTACACAACGATGTGCGCAAATACGGGCACAATCTCTACTATCATAATCTCGCCTTACGGCAAGCCCGCTTGGCTTTGTTATTTGCGATGTATTTCGGTATTATGAAAACGAATTCCTATCTCGTTGCTTTTTTCGCTTTACCCGAGAATAGCATGATATTTATTATATTATACACCAATAAATTTGTGTGATGAACTCTTTTTTTTCACATATATAATGTAAAAATGTAATGTCACAAATTCTCAGGACGAAAGTTCCAAAAAATAATTGAGGTCACCTTAAACGATAATAATAATTAATTAATACGTAGTTGTGAAAACTTAATGAATAAATTGTAATTAGAGAGCGGCGCGACTCCCTGAATACGTAAGTAGTTCTGAATAATTTTCACAGATCATAAATCAAACTGCGCTCACTTTAAAGTCCCATAAACATCGATCTTCAAATTCCTTCACATTAACAGAAGGGTCTATGCCTTGTGCTTTCAGTTTACACGTAGATCAAATTAACAGAGCTTTCACTCTAATAAACAAGTTGAATGGACCTTGCAGTAAAGAACTCTTTAAATTACTCCATTGCAATTCCTTTCAGATTGTTCTTAAGACAGCATATATACCTTTTATAAAGGAAAAGTTTTGGCGCACTTAAGGTGTAACCACAAACTAATCTAATTACTCTGTTATCTTTAACTTTTCAATTATTCTATCTTTAGAATATTTGTAATAGTTTTATCAAATTTATTGACATATCGGTTTTAGGTAAATCATCTCATCTCTCAGGACGAAGGACGTCCACTGCTGGACATAGGCCTCCCCCAAAGATCGTCACAACGACCGTTCTTGTGCAGCAACCAGCGGCTTCCCGCGACCTTAAATTACTATTTCCTTAGGTAAATTAAATTAGTAAATTAAAAAAAAAATCGTCAATTTAATATATTTTTATGATATAGTCAGGTAGACGAAAAAATGGGCCACCAAACTCCCCTAGGTTGTTTTATAAGCTAAAATGTCTTTTGTGTCTCTACATAAAAAAAAAACATAAATTATAACATAATAGTACATATAGTAAAGCATAAATGTAATCAAGTCGTAACTACATTTTTTAATATAAATATTAAACAAGTATGTGTCGGTTTGTTTGCGTTTCCGGCGTCAACAAGTCCGATGCTAATATTGTAACTGGAAAACTCGTAATAAAAGCAAACACGACTTTGTTACGAAGTGAGTCTTATTTATATAGCCTTAGGGTAGGATTCCGATTTACAATGTTTACTTATAACGTTGGTCTGGCGATAATTTTTTTAATCTACCATTAACTCTAGACAAAACGTGTGACAAAATATTTGTTCAGATACAAAGAAGATGCTGATAATGTACTTTTTTATCAATAAGATACATATTTAAGTACAACAGCACTATGTTCTACTCAAACGATTCAAAAACTAACTAAGCACAATGAGATAAATTACGCTAATGAATTATTTAATGAACCCAGTGGTTGTGGTTATTAATACTAACAAAATACAATTTCAACTCACAGAGATTCTTAATTGAGGGAGTTTGAAATAACAACGCGTTACTAATTGTATTGGTAAAGTTTAATTGTATTACACCACCTAAGTTTATTTTAAACAAAAACATTTCAGTTGAGATTGAAATGATTTCATCAACCATTGTTATTAGAAATAGTAACGTATTTATTCCGCTGCGGGTTTGCTTTCTTTTTCTTTTAAGGTGGAAAATTGCAGGCTGCAACTTATTCCACTACCCGACTCCCTCACGTGTTGGTTACTTACAAATACATGATAGTGACTGTATGAAACAATCTAAACGCGCTTATAAACCAAAAGGTGTTGCAAATGTCCATGGGTATCTATGGGTTGTCACTTTCCATTAGATGAGCCTACTGCCAGTTTGCACCCTATTCCATACAAAACGGAGACAGCAGCGAGCAGCAACTTGTTCGAGGACAAGGTGGTAGTCGCATGTACGACATTTTGTCAGTATTTGTGGGAGGGGGCCAGCAGGTGGCCCACTGGGCTCGTCAGACTAGCGCAGTACAAACGTTAAAATTATTATGTGTATAGCTATGATCAAATTAATTATATCGGATATTGTATACGAATGTCAATATTGTCATAACGACTGTCCGTTTAGATTGAAAATTCAAATGTAATATTTGACAACTTCGTATAAATTTAATTAAATGAATCATGTACGACTTAATTACGAGTATTGTGTGATTGTATTTACAAAATTAACAACAATAGATTGAAATGAAGTAATTGATGATATTGAAAATGATTATAATAGTTGAAAATAAATACAAATTTACTGAAACAAATATCAATGGTAGCACTGAAAGGACATGAGTGCTTCTGTGGAAAATCAAACATATTTGACCAAGTTATTGGTCAAGAACTAGTACGTCAAAGCTAAGCGAGTATAACGAGGACCGAGCAAAAAAATGAATACCCGGCCCAACTGGACATTTAAGCGTTATAAAGAAACCGGTAACTGAGTCGCATTGAGTGTCACGTGACCAATTACAAGCGTGGACTCGTAAAGGGTCACTCGAGCCTACCCATTAATTGTATTTAGACAAATTTAGGGAGGCTATGACTTTCGGAGTTACGAAGTAATTTATGACCAACTTACGTTAAGTATTTACCCAAACAACGGAGATATTCTTACTAATGAGGACCTTTACAACTTCTCATACAAGACCCCCCCCTCTAATGAGGCGAGATCCGGAGCTCCGTGTGTGAAAAAACAGGGTTCGGAGGGATACATTTTATGATGCCCTGATGTCTAAATGTTTTTGTTAGTTTAATGTAAAACACAGCTTAATGTGGTATTTAGTAATAATAATAGCCCGAGTCTATTGAAGGCTTGAGAATGTTTCAGATCGTATGGTACTAGCATCTAATGTAGCCCTAAGTAATTTTTTATTTCTGTAAGGAAAAGTTCCTGTCAGATGTCACCAGACAGGTGACAGGACCTGATAAGTCCAGAGAAAAGGATCCCTTATCTCCTTTGATTCTGCACCGAGGAAGAATAGGATGCATCTGCTGGTTAATCTTCAAAATTGGCTATAATTCTTTCAGGAAGTCTATTGGTGTGTCATAAATATAATAAAATAGTTCAATCGGCTCCATAGTTTTGTTCACACATACATATAACGCCCAGTAATCTGATTGTTCAGCTTACTAGGCGTTATATGTAAGCTTGTTTTCCCATATAAATATTTTAAAAAGAATTATACAAAAATTTCGTTTAAATAATAAAACACTATATAATGTTGCTTGCGTATACCTTGGGGCGTAGTTCCAGGGAGGTCGATAGCGTTTCCGCTCTATATATTAACAAGGCGATTTTTAAATTTAATTCGCCAAGCTGTTCTGGGCGATGTTTCGTGTTTCCACGCTTGTTCACTCGAATTGGAAGCAATAGGATGTCCATATATTTACAATAAATCTCTAGCACAAAAAAAGCACACGGCCAACTCGACTGCGTAAAAAATGGCCTAAAGCTGGAAACGAGCCAGACGTTTGAAACTTTAACTAACAGTTACATTCCAAGGCTTCTTTTTGAGCCTTTATTTAATACGATACCTTTTAAATAAATTGTATATAAACATGTAAAGTAAATAGGCAAACAACTTGCAACAATCCCACCTGTGGGCAAAGTCATCTCCCTTTAACGAAAAGGTCTGGTGAATGCACATGTTGCAGTAATCCAACTCAGCCAGGATTCCTCACAATGTGTTCCTTAACCATCAATCTCGAAATTAATGATGAAAATAAGTTAAGCGAGACCACAATAGTGACGGACGATAAATATTAACTTATTTATGAGAATAACTACATAAAACTTTGACATTTTTAGCGGACATTGGCGTAGTAAGAAATATTATCCACTTCTTACATCGCTAATGCGCCGCCAACCTTGAGAGCTATAATGTTATGTCCATTGTGTCTGCACTTACACTGGCTCACTTACCCTTCAAACCGAGACACAACAACAAGTATTGCTGTTTGCGATTTACCGCCATTATTTTAATATCTGATGAGTGGGCGGTACTTATCCAGGCTTACACAAAGCTCTACCATCAAATTGCCCTAATAATCGGTCAAATTCCAATCTCTTGTAACAGTCTACATCAAAAGGATAAAAGAAATCCGAGTATTTACCTAAAAGATCTTTATTTTAATACATTTCGACAAAGTATAGATAAGTACGGTCGTAAAATAAGAACTTTACACTGAGTTAGCACAGCCTTAATTAATGTATCACAAACTTTTTAACTTAATACATACTTCTCTCATGTTTGAAAAACACTTGCTAAAGGAAATTTATCCATATAACTAATAGTATAAACATGAAAATGCTTTGCTCTATATATGTCAATAAATACTGGTTCAAATTTGGTCCTACAGAGCTATTTTTCAAGAGCAAATCGAAACTCACTACAGAACACGATCGTGAAATTTGCGGAAGTAATGAGCGATATTGACTATTATAAATATAACATAAAATACATATATCAAAATATCGTACCAATACAAGTCAATTTTTTTTTACGTACGAAGAGAGTTCTCACTGCATTAATACATTCAGGTAGGGATTCAATTAGAGAACTTATACATCTAATTAAGAATCAGCATACCAGAATCGTTAATAACGAAGAATCATCAGGGACTTCAAAGCAGCATGAACTTTAAACTCGCTTGACAAGCCACCGTAACGCGCTGCTCTCTGAGTTAATTCAATTCATTCCTCTCGAGACAGATTTCATAACATAATGTATTAATTAGCGTAAATTAGCAATGCAAGCGCTGAATATATTCTTCGTAGTAATATTAACGCAACATAATTATAATAAATCTGTAAAAAGGATCACAATTTTCAATGGGACATGAAGAACTATTCTTCTGTCCGATCATAGCGGCCATTCTCCTTAAATATTAGCAGGATATATTATAATAACTAATATGTATAATATAATATATTACTATAATATAACATGATCTTGATAAAGCCATCACGAAACCGAATTAAAAATATTATTTTTAAAGCGATTTTTTTGTATTGATATGATTGTCTAGATTTTTTTTTAATAATATTACTTAGTGGTAGAACTTTGTCCAACTGTGTAGATTCATCACACAACAAATATTCCACCGCCAAACTTAGTATACTAGCTAGGGACATAAATGTTAGTCACCGAGATTGGTGAGGCTTGACAATGTCCCATAATTAATATTTGTTAAGGAACAATACCAATAATTAAAGAAATAATAATGATTACAATTTCATAGAATTAATATATTCCTTATGAAATGAAATGAATGTTTTAATTACTGATAAGTACGCAATTATATTCGTAACGAAATGTATTTTTCAATATTATACTTAATGCCATCCCCCTCGACTGCTCGAAGAGATAAAGACCTTTTTACTGGGAATTTATTGTGTATTTATATGGACATTTTATTCAACAAATACGGAGAAAAAGTACTTGTACTACTTACATATAAACAATTACTCTCGAAAAGTATTAATTTTAATAACGAACGACCTTTGTTAATGTCGTAAGGGACAGGCGTTTTATTATTTATAATTGGTGTTTTTCAAACATAATATTGGATTAATATAGCGTTATTGGCTGGTCCCGGTGGAGGAGAACACCACGAGCTCCACTCGTGACTGTCATGAGAGCCTAATAAAGCACAACCGAGAGGTCAGCCCCCATTTACTGACCAAATTAAAAGGATAATTGTCGCTAAAATTTCATAAATGATAACTTTTGGATCCGAAATTTTAATTAAAACCATTTTGTCGGTTCAGCTCTTCTTCCTTTCCACTGACGATATGTTTCCACCCGCATTAGAGAAGCTTGATAGAATGAGCTCCAAAACTTCTCCAATTTTAATTTTTAATGTTTGCCTAATATCCATAAATGTCATAAAGAACTTTATAATAAAACGATTTTGAATCAATTTATGTACACAAGGGCGCAAGAATGGCGCACCGTTTCTTTTGAAACTTTAAAAAGTACGCCCACCTCCCAAAAATCAATTCCAACTGTCAAAGATTTATGATATATGTCGGCATACAGTGGAGGCAAGTTTAAAAAGAATAAAATGTCTGTACTTCTGTTAGTCTATTTAAAACTAGTTACGTATTCAGGATGTGACAGCGCAGCGCCGTGTAATTTATTCATTAAGTTTTGACATTACGGATTTATTAACCATAATTTATTGTTTCAGCATTATGATGACATATTCTTTTGAATTAGATTCTTAAATAATATTGCTATAAAAAAAATATATATTATTTAGGTTATGAAGAGTCCATACGATCGTTTAAGTTGACTACGTGCGCTACCAAAAGGATAAGTTATGATTATTTTATCAAGAATTAGATTTTTTGTTTCATATATATAATTATAATTATTATCAATATCAAAACATATCATTTATATAGTAAAGGGTACAGTGTCCATCAAAGTCAGATATCATTAATAACTATATATTTTAGGTCCTTCCAGCCGGATATAATCCAATGTTTTTTTTAAAGATATGCTTGTATATAACACAGTGTTATGTCAATACGTCCGTGGCAAAGGATGTGTGAATTTGATAAACTTTGGCAAAAGTGGTAAAATTTACTTTTAATTAAATTGTGCGTTATACATGTAAATTATTGAAGGTCTGTTTTAAAGTCCGTCTGAAGCGCCTAGCAGTGGGAAATTTACAGGCTGCTAATGGTAATGCTAAGAATAAACATCTTTTTTACATTGAGTTATTAAATAAAGTCGACGTGAAACGTGTTTGTTGACACAGTATCGAAGCTAAAACATGCCAGCGAGACTTCTCAAATGTTCCCGTTTAGAAAGTTGCGGACTTATTTATGTATTGGGTAGAAAATATCATTTGAGGAAGTAACAAGTTAAAGTTTGAAGTCTGAATTTTTATGTTGAAGCTCCTTTAGACTTTTATTTGTAGTCTCGACTCTGCCAATTTCATTTTATAGTCGTAATAAGTTTTAAGTGTGTTTGAAGTGCGTCAGATCAAAACTACGCAAGTTGCAAAAAAAGTTAGTTTTGCTTACGTTTGATTTTTTAAATGTTTAATTCAATATATATTATTTTTAAATAGATTAAAAAAAATCTATAAGACTGTATCCTTTACCTATACACTAAATAAGTTAATTGAAAATGATCTTTAAATAATTATGAAATTTAAAATAAAGAGTTTAAAAATAAAATATTTAATAAATTCTGTACTGTGTTAATATTACGCGGGTAATTGTGTTTACATTAAAAAAAAAATTAAACAGTGTACAGAATAGAAGAGGCACTTCTTCTTGATACGTGGGTGATGGGAGAGCTGACTAAGGAAGGTTTTTGTCAAACAAACGTCAAACAAATGTAGAATGTAATACATTAATAACAATTGTTGATATTAAGTAAAATATTATTCTCTGTACAATACAATTATTTCTTGACATTATAATTAATGAAATCTTTAACAATACCGAAGTACTTGAACTGACATTTTTATGGTAAAATTATAAATATTCCTCACTGAAAAATATTTCATTTTCGCCGCTAGAATATTATTTCCACGTCGGTAGAAAGATACAGCATGATGGAGCAGAAATCTATCGAGTAATACAAATCGCTCGTTTGCAAGTCATTTAAAATAAAATCAGAATATCGAAGCGGAGCGTTGAATCGATTATGCGACGTACGACCGCCGAATAAATGAATGCAATGAACGATACGGCCTTGTCCGTACGTATATGAAGAACTATCCTCACTACACATGTCCGGGATGAAATAAACTAATTATTTTAGTTCTATGTTGAAATCTGATAGTTTCCAACCTGGTGATTTAGTTTTTTATATTTAGTAATTTTACCGCTATTAGTAAATGTCACCGATTTGAGGAAATCTTACTTATTAGATAGACATCCTACGGGCAAGTGTTGAGAAAATATCCAGTAGTTCGTTGAGAGGTATAAGCATTTATCCCCATCTCCCTTACAGACTCCGGAGTTTTGAACTTGCACACTTTGCACACAAACCATGTCAAATAACCGAGTCAAATGAACAAAGACCACTCTCACTAAATATGAAATAATTAAATTCAATTTGTATCTGCATATTAAATTTAATTTATTAATGGTTTCCATGTGACTGCATACGAACTTTTTCTCACAAATAAATAAATATGTAGACAAAATTGTAGACAGTTTCACTGTAGGAACGTTATACAATATTTCGTTTCATCTTCACTTTCCGCTGTAAATAAGACGGATGTTATTAAAACTATCAATACAAATATGCCACGAACAGCCATTACAGTGTTACTATGTTAAGAAATGTGACGAATTTGCGCTGTAAAGAATTTCTGAAGCTATTTTATAAAATTAAGCACTTTAAAAGTCGATATTTTCCCGTTGAATTCCGAAGCTAATATAATATTTCGCTTAACACAGAAGCTTCGCTGTTCGTTCTGGGTACGTCACTTTGTCGAGTGGTGCCTTTCGTCGGAGATCATGTAATAATCAGTAGACATTAATAATAACAGCTTCGTTCCAATGTAAAGTCATAGAACCACTTAAAATTAAAATGTAATTTAGTCGTTATGACACTTCATTTGAGACGAGAATTGTTTTTTCTGACTCCACTTGTTCCAATGCAGGCTGCATTGGGACAACTTGGATACACATGGTAGATTCTTATCCACCACATACAGTTTTCCTCACGATGTTTTCCTTCTCCATCGAGCATGAGATGAATATTAAACACATATAATAATATTTTTTTAACTAGTAAATAATGATTTAAATGTAATACGACCTCAGTAAATTCCTTTTTTTATAATTTTATTTCCATTAAAATTTACTTGATTAAAAACATCCATTGTCGTCTTGCAAGCAATGTTAACCTGTATAAATATAATATGAAATTTTAAATATATAAATAACGTTCATACCGCAATACAGACACGGCAGCCAATATTAACTGACTTAAGAAAATATTAAAGCGCTACATTATGTGCGTAAACACAGATGATATACCGAAAGACGTTATGTTCTCTCATTGTCAGAGTCCGACGGGACAGCCACCCGACACGACCGCAGAGATTATACGGCGTCACGAGCTCTCAAAGGCACAAAAGTGTAAGACTTCCAATTATCTAACTCCAGTTTGCTACCCAGGATTTCTAGAGCAAATACGTACAAAATATATACATATACACTTTAATGACATGGACAACGTTGATTCTGTACATCGCCAATGCGTCATCAACTTTGAGAACTAAAATTTTAGGTCACACAGGTACTATAATACCACTGGGTCAATATAACACTGTGCTACTGGGTCAAAACCCGTTGACACGGTCGCTGGTTGCCTGGCTACCGATGAGGAAAAGCCCGGGCAAGGAGGAGTACCTCGAGGCCCTTACCCGACTTGACTAATGGCCTAGCAGGAGGAACCCACTCTCTCAGGTACTATAAAGATATACAACTTTAAGTTTGAAGACAAACATGAAAACCGAAATTCTTGGCCTTTTTTCCGGCTAGGAAAGTTGAAATTAGTCACTTTTCTCTACTATACCTGTGCTATACATATAAACCTCCTTGACTCACTTTGCGCATTAAAATCCGTTGCGCAATTTAAAATATCTAAGCGAATAAACGGCGGGAAGCGAGTTGGATTTTATGTTATTAAGAGATAAACAGATCTTGTTGTACGTATACAAAACACGAGTAACTCACGTTTTCTGATCTTCGCTCCGTAAATTCTTTTGAGGCTTTACCCACAGCTGCCGGGGCGTTACGCTCGGAAGGCTTCATTTATGTTTGTACAAATATATACATATATTTACATAACACATATAATTAAAGGAACTCGCGTATACAGGTGACTAATATCCATTAAAAATATCTTCTTCAGAAATCCAATTTATTTAACTTGTAGATCAATTAATTCACATAGGTAGGTACAATTTCAACAAATAAATTCAAAATATTTTTAAGATTGAAAAAGAGGATAAAATCCTCGTCTGCGAAGTACCTTCGTAGTTAATTGCATGGTTTAAATCTTGCAACTGATTTTAAACAAGTTTCATTCAAACAATTGAGCTGTCTGCATTGCATTTGTTTTATTCAACACATGAGTAGACCGGAAGTACGTCATTTGTTTTAAATAAAATGAGGATTTAGTTTATCTTTTTTTATGGCATTGGTTGGTGGACGAGCATATGAGCCACCTGATGATGAGTGGTCACCACTGCCCATAGACATTGGCGCTGTAAGAAATATTAACCATTCCTTACATCACCTATGCGTCACCAACCTTGGGAACTAAGATGTTATGTCCCTTGTGCCTGTGATTATACTGACTCACTCACCCTTCAAATCTGAACACAACTATACTGACTACTGTTATTTGGCGATAGAATATCTGATGAGTAGATGGTACCTATCCAGACGGGCTTGCACAAAGCCCTACCACCAAGTGGTAACAAGTTATCTATATACCATTCAAATAAGCGGCAATTGTGAAAAAGTATATGATAATGACGACGAATAGTCCAAAAGTCAAGAATCTGTGACTTTTATTTATTTATTTATATCATGAGGTGGGCTGCATGACGATGATTTGATCGAGGCTTAAATTAGTTTAACTGAATCGTGATAATTATCCAGCTCTCTGATGTGATTAATAGTCATCAAACGATTCAACAATAATCAAGTCATGAGAAGGTTTAGCAATCAAGCGTTTTAACAGTGATTGATTGTAATATCCGGATCAGTTTATCCGAGTTAATGACAACTGACTGAAGAGATTAGTGAGCCGAGCGATGGCGCTCTGCCAACATCTACACTGACGACCACCGATCGCTATCTGATCGAATATCCTCATACTGGAATCTTTACAACGTAGAGATAAAAAGATCTATTTTAACTATTATATACGATGGATGGATTGTATGAAAGACGATATGGTTAGAAAGAATGTTACTTGTAAGATGACGTTCGACAGAGATGTATGGAAGAAGCAGACATGCTGCGCCGACCCCAAGTAAAATTGGGATAAGGGCAGGAGAATGATGGAATCTGTATTATTATTGTTTTATGTGAATAGTTAAGAGAATATGATGTTGCTTAATCATAATAAAAGCCGATTTGAACTTAAGCTAGAACACGTGAATCTTATGTATATCTAGCATCGCTTGGACCGGACGCCGCGTCACTTAGCTTTGAGATGTGTAATCTCTGATTATATAATTCATTTCTTGAGACAACGAAATGATACATTAGATGACATTGACGAGACAACGTAATGATGTTCTCTTGTCCAAAACAAGTTAATAGAACCAATCCTCAAAGCAAAGAAAAAAAATGTTTTTTTTTTTTTAATAACTGTGTAAAAAAAAATCGTGTTCAGTAAAAATGTTTTATTATTTATCTAATAACGCTCAACATGTTTCTACATCATGAACGCGTCAATATACATCGTAAGGAAATTTAAATAAAAAAAAACATATAAAAGTTTTATGCCAGATCAACATGGAATAGATCTTAGCAGTTTGTCAATCGCTCAAACACAATTCAGCGAACGCGATAAATTCAAAGCAGACCGCGAATTCTTCAGATCAGAAAATCTGTTTCAAATCTTTTGAAGTCAGAATGTAAATGCTTGAATTGAAGCCAACTTTGCACTTTCTATCGCTTTCCTTGAGATTTCATTTGTGCAATATGTCTTAGGACGTCTACACTCGTGAGACATATCGCGTGTCAGGAGTATCGGAGGTGGAGTATAAAATGAATAAATATCAGTGGAAAGGCGAGTGTGTAACGAATACTACAGTGAGTATATACGCTCTTGTTATTTAAATCTGTTAATGATAAAATACAAATTGCCAATAATAAACGAATTTACACTTTTCCATCAATCAGCTCATATATGTAAGTATGTTTTAAATAATAATTCGACAATCTCGCGAACTAACAATGCAATTAACAAAATCTCCTGAAGTTCACGATCTGCCTAAATCTGCAGTTAGTGCTGTACTTACTATATGCATTAAACAAGTAGGTGTATTATTACACTGCTCAGTGGTTCAGTGATTAAGTTTTAAGGCCGGAGATCCCGTAGGTCCAAGGTTCGAACTCCTGTTCAACCCATAAATTCTTATTGAGTTTTCTATCACAAAGTTCTCAGGAGCAGTCTGGAGTCACGAGTTAGCATTATTCGAACCGCCGTGTATCATAAAGTCTGAACTCTTACCAGTCGTATCAAATTTATTGTCCCTTCGGATTTTACTAGTGTGCTTACGCGCACACTAGTGCATATACGTACTTACAAATATTTCATGAAGCTACTTACTAGTCACCCTTGTGAACGTCCGTCGTGATCCAATATGGTCAAAAAGACATCTAAACTGTATTTATTTACTTTTTTGAATATTATTCTACAGTTGGTACTACCAACATCCGTGAAAGATCAGTGATAAAACCCTGAAGACCTGAATAGTGAGCGATGTTTCTGAGTTCCACTCGGGTAAGCACAATTAAATGTATACGTGCTTAATAATTTAATGTGTCACTGGAAATAACCAACCTGCTTTAGAGTAGTAGGGTGGAGTACGCTCTAAACCTCTTCAAAAAGGAAACCAGCAGTGGAATATATAGGCAGTTAATTTAACCTTACTAATAAAAATTCTGTTCATACAAAGTAAAGAGAAAAACTTTTTTAATAAACCAGACAAACACTGAAAACGTTATATTAGTTTAAACAAACAACCGTCAAACAGAAGCGAAGAAAAACTTATTTCAAAACTCAATAATATAAAGTTGACAGTTAAATTTGACATGATACTAAAGTATGTGTTAAATATCCACTAACGGCCGGAAAGGGAACCATGTCGCACGCATAATGTTTTCAGCCGCTTTTAAAGATCCCGTGTAAAAAAATACACGGTATTTCACTTAATGTTACAATGAGAGGAGTAGCGACGTGATTAATGGATTACTATTTATTACAGCGAGACGGAAAGGGTGCTTTAGAGTGTGCTCAAAACTAAATTTATGCTGAAATTAATATCGTATTTAAAAGATGTATTTTATACTGTTTGTTTAAATAGGTTTGTTTGTACAAACAGTGTAAAATAAATAAATTAAATATGATATTACTTTTAACATAAATTCGAAATGCGGTAGTATTTTAAAAATTGCTGTCTCATAGTTAGTGTATGATATTATGATGCCCTTTGTTAAAATGTTGCTGTCTTATACTCCTGGGTGTTGAGAAGTTCCGTATATTTTTCCGGTGTTAATTAAAAGTCCAAAAAATTACGTCTAAAATCGAAGTAAAAGTAAAGTGTAAAAAACTATCTAGAGATAAATCATTAACAGTTTTAAAACTAAACAAAATTGTTATTGTTTGGATATATACCTATTGCTTGATTTTAAAATCGCATCTCGCGAATACTGAAAAAAAATCAGCGTAAATCTTTTAGCTTTCTTTTGTTGATAGTACTCAGTGTCGACAGAACACCACCACAATATGGCATCGATGTGAGTCAGTGTGAAGTGTGAGTACGCCAATGTTATTACAAAACATAAGGAAAGGACATAACACATTAGTGCCCATGTTTCACTGCTTATTGACTGGTTAACTAATTCATTATATCTCTTTGAATGTCATTTGCTAGTTTGCACCAAACAGTGACATTAACCACAAATAATCAGTTCAAAGTCGGATTGTTAATTTATAAAAATAAAAGTATAATCTTTACATTTCTATTCCACGTTAATAAATCGAAATAACTCGACCAGAACTTGAACTCCGAATTGAATTTCCATTCGTATATTATAATCTAATATAAATAATAGATATAAATGTCACTCGTACGAATGATAAAAGAAAATAAACTCAATTCACGTTATGAATTTTAAATATTACAATGCAGCGCGATTCTGTTCAGTTGGTCGCGGTGGTTTGCGATATCGCATTCAGTTCGAGGAGATTTTCTTTATTCATATTGCAGTATCAGGAGCGTAAAAAGAATTTAAAATTGTATAAACTATTTATATCTATGAACTTAATAATACTTTGAGAATCGTTTACGAATATGAGAAAGGAATAAGATAAATTTTATTCAGAACGACGTAACGCAGACGCGAATAGTAATTAATCAAAGCACTAATAGAAAATTATCACAACAACCCGACTAAGAACAAAAATTTAAAATATATATATATATATATATATATATATATAACTGACTGTACCTACTAAATAATGTATCGTGCTCCTTACTGGGGTTCTAGAACCTAACATCGATTTATAATGATAAACGTGCTTTAAATGCCAGTGATCATTAGATATGGATATATATTTTATAATAAAATATATATCCATATCTGTGTCTATACACATAATATGTTCTTTAATAAACATTATTGAAATACTATTTGATCAAGGTGATAAATAATTATATGGTATATATGGTAATAATAATTTTAAGATTGTATTTCAATATCACCCAGGTCAATTATCAGAGTGTTTTAATTGAAATATAAAATACCAAGTAAATGATTTTGATTAATATTAGACTGCCTTCTATTGAAATTATCCTTTATATTTATTTCATTTACCAATCTAGCCCTCTAGTAATGGAAAGAGGCGTCAGCGAGTTATTTATTTGTTCCCTGTAAGTCCTCTAATGACAAAAACCGAAGACCTCATCCATTACACTTTTACATTGGAAATAGACGTTATTTCTGTTTGCTTAGAGTGAAAACATTTCTGAGTGAAATAAAAAAAATAGGTAATAAAAATACTGTTTAGTTCAGTTACGTTATTCTGTAACAAGAAACAACATTGACATGAAAATACGACATTGATTAAAATAATTAGGTATAAAATTAATTAGATACACGTAACAAAATGGCGTAGCATTGTAAATCAATTTTTCAAAACAATATTTCACGAGTGAGATATGAAGTGATTTCTTACAGAATTCCAGCAGTGCTGTAATCTAAGAACTCACATCAAAGTAACTCGCAAAACGTTTCAAGCCGACTTACAGTGATACGCTATTTGACACTTCACGATATCTGCGGTAAGTCTAGTTCTTAAAGAATTGTTCCGTAGTATGCGAGTAGTATGCGAACCGCTGCAGTCCTCATGTATTTAAATGGAAGCCGCATGCCGACGGTTCAGTTCCTCGCAGTACTGTGGTGGATGTTTATACTCGTAGTTGTGTTGGCGACATGTCGTGGTAGTACGGGCGGTGAGTGAGTAATGAGCTGTAATCACGTAATGGCGCGATTAGATAGCAACCACTTTGTAATTGTGCTGGTGCGCTGATATCGACGCTTTGGAATCGTTTAGCATAATATACTTGTATTTTGTCTTATTATTCCGCCCCGAACTGCGCTTGATAGATTTAAATTCACTAACAGATAAAATAAACTTAATTTTTTTAAATGATATACATACTTTTTCAAATCATTGTCTATGGAAACGAAATGACAGGAATCTCAGAGTAGTGATTAACTTTCTCTTAAAACACTATCCTGCATTTAGAATTGAATTATTTATTAACGCGATGAAAGAATTTATAGCCACAAATACAAACATAAAAAACTCAAGTCAAAGGTTCTTTTTTTCTGATAGGTTTTCATTAGCATTAGCAGCCTGTAATTTTTTCCCACTGCTGGGCTAAAGGCCTCCTCTCCCTTTGAGGAGAAGGTTTGGAGCATATTCCACCACGCTGCTCCAATGTGGGTTGGCGGAATACACATGTGGCAGAATTTCGTTGAAATTAGACACATGCAGGTTTCCTCACGATGTTTTCCTTTACCGCCGAGCACGAGATGAATTATAAACACAAATTAAGCACATGAAAGTTCAGTGGTGCCTGCCTGGGTTTGAACCCGAAATCATCGGTTAAGATGCACGCCTTCTAACCACTGGGCCATCTCGGATAGGTTTTCTATGAAGCTATTAATTTTACCTCAACCTTAAAGTTTATTATATATTTCGAAGTTGTCATAGTATTCAACTCCTAAGTTAAAACAAGAAAATTAGTTACGTGTCAACTACCAGCTGCTTAGAATGCAACCTCGGGTCATTGAAGGTCACGGGGGTCGCATTAGTACCAATGAGTGGCATTCATTAGATATCACGACGTGCGATCCCTTGATACTTTCTTTATTTTGTAATTGTATGCCGTACTTTTATTTAAAATAGCTTGAAATTTTCTTAAATATAAGCCCAGTGGTTCAATGAGTAATATTGAATCTACATCCAGACCGGAAGCCTTTCATGGTATAAATATAGCTTATCGTCCCATTGATGAAGCCCTTCTCTCCTTTTGAGGAAAATTTTCAACATTATCATTCATTCTCATCATCATCATCGCTCTAATGCGGTCTGGTGCATGAACTTGTGGCAAAATTTCATTGAAATTAGAGGCATGTTACACTGTGAAGAAAATGAATTCGGTAGTCTTAACGTCGACCTACACGGGAAATATTATCCATGAAGAACAAGTCTTATATTTCTTTCTTTAAATAGTTTTATTTAATTAATTACTCAAGCTGTACAATATTCATGGCTAGCAAACAGTACCCATTCAGCTTAAGAACTAAACTCGGAGCACACATCGGTCTCGTGGAAAAATGACTTAAATTGAGGCACAAAAGGAAAGTTTGCTGTCCGTCCGACTCGGTCAGATTAGCTGACACTGATTAATGCCCTCTCCCAACCCTCTTAAGTACATATGTATTGTTGTACATACAATAATTATATTCCTCAATCTTGTATATCTGTAATTATTTTAAGTCTACAATGTTCGAAATCTGTTAAATTTAATTCATATGTTTTCAAATAAATAGTTGAACTATAAAATTTGCAACGAACAGCATTTTAGACGAGATCCTTGATGGCATAGCCGTGTATTCGACCGATTTGGCACGAATTTAGCAGTCAGTGCATAGCATTCTTTCCAATCATATGGTTGACCGCCGTAACAAAATTACTTAAGCCACATTTTTTTAAATGAGGTAAACAGCCAAATTTATTTGGTTGGATGTAAAATAAAAACCAAATACACAAAATACGGGATAGTCTAGTCGAATAATTGTCAAACCTCTTACCATTCATAAAATATATAAATTTGAGTACATTTTTGTTCCATGCGCAAAGCATTCTGCAAGCAAGATGCTCTTAACTCAAATAAAATTCTCTCGTATAAAGAAACGACTCACGGTATAATTTCTTAAAAGCGAGATTTTATTTGCTTTTGTATAATATTAAGTGTAAGAGCTCCGCGAATATAAGCGCATTGCTTCTAAGCGTCTTAATGAAACGCGTCTTCTGATATATAGCCTCGTGCAGATATATCAGGAGACCTTCACGCCATTGCTCCTTCACTTTTTTATTTGTAAAAACGCTGCCTAAAGATACTCACTGGTCTATAGGCTACATTTAAATATGCTTCGACCTATGGAACAAATTCAAGTACATTTTTTTTTTTTTTAATTTGTATACATTATTTTATCTGTATTAGAAAAATGGCAGTTTCAGTATCCCATAATTGCAAAACAAGTAAAGCTGGTGCTACTGTGACTAATCAGTCTTCGAGAAACCGCCGTGAGAAAATATTTATGCTTCTAAAAATAGGCATTTTTCTTAAAGACTCTTTGCCTGCAATTCATTGTATCAATAATCATTTCATCAAAAAAAATAATATCTGAAAATTCTTAAATGCTTGAAACGGCCATATCGATGTATATGAAATGCACAATGTATTTAAGGTACTTTATTGGATAAGGATTAATGCTGTATTCGTATAAAATCACTTCGTAAATAAGCCATTATTTCTCGTTAATAGTCGAGGAATTGTGGGTTATCTCTAAGAGATAGACATATACCATTACGGACTACTTGAAGACCTTTTTAAGGTGTACAATACTGTAGTACATTATTTTGATCTATCTCGTAGGGGTCAGCCAGCGTTTGCAATGTAAGCGCAAAAAACGTGTTTATTTACGACATGACTTCAGAAACCTCTAAAATTATCGGTGTTTCTCTACTATATTGTGCATGTGTTATACACATAAATCTTCCTCTTGAATCAATCTATCTACATATTAAAAAAACCGCATCAAAATCCGTTGTGTCATTTTATAGATCTAAACATATGTACATAGGAACAGATAGCGGTAAGCGACTTGGTTTTATACTATTTAAAGATCTATACATTCATATAACTGTTAAATAAGAAAGAGTTAGTATATGCAAAAAAGTCTTTTACAGCGGTCGCTTTCAGAATATGCAGCAACAACAATATATGTATATATTTTGTACGCGAAATATATTAAAATGTCATTTGTATTAGCAAGAGATGATTTACAAAGGCGCTGTTATCGGTTTAGGAACAATAAGGCACAGGTACAGGCAACCCGTGATTAAAAGAGTCGAAGGTGTAGCGGCGGCTTAGGAGTACTCCGCGCTACAAGAAAAGTGAGTCAAAACAAAATATATTTATTCAAATAGTCAAGCAACTTTCAATCTTCGCATGTCAAGATTTTAAAATAAATACTTCCATCGCAAATGCCACTAACATTGGAAAAGAGTTTGGTAATCACTCGACCAATTTTGATAAAATTTTAATGTGTGCATTTTTGGGTTCCCGGACGATCTTTATTGAAACCAGTAGATGGAGTTACAGAAAAAGAAATTGATTCATATTTCACATAAGTAATGAGTATAGTATTCATTCGTTACAATAGTCAATAACATATACTAAGAATTGGCCTTTCAATTGCAAAAATAGCTTTTTCCAATCCGACTGTTTGTTGCAGAGATTAGCGCATTCAAGAAAAACAAACAAACTCTTTATTTATTATACTAGTATTGATGGAAACCTGTATAGAGTTTATTTACTTATCGAATTACCATTCAATAACTATGACAAACAAAAGAAAGAAAATAATTGTTCAGATAAGTAATTATGAAAAAATGCATTATTTAATCTAATTCAAACAAAATACAGTCTTAACAGAAAAGATCACGCTGCATAATTGATGTGGAATTAATTTGACTGATGAAGTCTTTCGACGGAACCACAATAAGGATTACTAGACCGACAGAAACTGGTCTCGGTCCTATTCATACAAGTAAAATTAGGGTAATCCGTAGAGCAATAACGCAAAGCAATATCGAATGTGGTCCGTAAAGGGCCTCCGTTGGATTGCTTAACAAACCCTTCGAACTTGAAAAGGCCGCGTCGAGGAGATACACTTACGAACAAAAGTGGATTACAAGTTATCAAATGGCAACATTATAATGTGTCACTTAATCCTCTGTATTTATATAAAAGCCTTTTAAAGCTTTTGACAACCTTAATAATATTTTGCATGATACGCATGAAACAAAATATCTTTTAAGTCTCATGTATATTTTATCTGTAAATTATTTAATGGTACTTATTTTAATATACTCAGAAGGATGTAACCCCGTTTACAAGTTGAAACGGGTAATAAGTATACTTGTCGGTTTCCCGCGAAACTTCGTGTTTATTCAAAAGATTTTTTAGAAATTTCGAAATCAATGACAGTTTTTGTTTTGATTTCATTTAAATATTGTAAACTGCAAATCACTCGTTTACATTTGGCGCCAAAATGATGAAACCTTTTTTGAATGAAATTTTTAATTTCAAATAGAATACATTAGTTCAGTTAAAATTCTTTGTTAAATTGTAACAATTTAGTTAATTGCTATCAAGAATTATCTTTATTTTTCTGCACATGTAGATGTGTAGAAAAATAAAGACCGAAGCTCTTCAAAATAATCATAGAGACCATAACCCATTTTTTATGTGCAGCATCTTCTATATTATAATATAAAAGATTTTTAACAGGCTTTTATTTAGTTTAATTTGACCCGCTTCCCAGTATCCAGCATTTTAATTTTAATATAAAATCACGACGACGGTCGACATAAAATTTTATATTTTTTATTTGCTTTTCCACCCATTAATCGTCTACCAGAACGTACCGTAAGTAGTAGCCAGTGTAAATACAGACACATGGGGCATAACATCTTAGTTCCCAAGTTTGGTGACGCATAAGCAATGTAAGGAATGGTTAATATTTCTTACAGCGACATAGTCTATTGGCGTTGGTAGCTACTTACAATCAAGTACCGCATTTGGCAGTCAATTATCAAATTTTAAAAAAAAGTACGAAAATCTTAAGGCATACATCGATGCCAATATGATAGAAATGAACTCCGCCCAATATTGACAGTACTTGTCCTAGTTTGCTAAGTCAAACTTACGGTTTGGCGAAGTAGCTGACAGCTCTTATGTCTTGAGGTGGACTCGGTATGTAATTTTGATATCAAATTATGTATAACCAAAGTAAGACCTGCCTAAAATATTTTAGTATATCCTATAAGAACAATTAATTAATTTTAATTTGTTTCATATTGCGATGTTTTATTATTTTCCTTGTAAATAACAAGAAATACAAAAATAAGTATGTTACCTGCTTACTGTTCGTTTTTAAAGTTATATAATTATGTACCGAGCAGTAGATCTACCTTGAGTGGAATCTATTTCCACTGCAGTAGAAAATCAACCTGACAGTGTGACCTTTCAACTTTGCCAAATTCAAATTTACATCTAACAATAACAATTTATCAAAACATCAGGCAACATAGTTTTCCTTACCAAAACGTCTCTGACGTCACGTCGCCCAACGGACACGATGAATAACGAGGGTTCTCTGGTTCGCTACATAACACTATATACGTACACGCGTTGTTATATATCCAAGAAGTCTTATCAGTTTAAAAGTTTAATAGAATTGTTTTATAAATAGATACGCATTGAATATTCTCTCCGCTATCAGATTGTAAATAGCTTTTGGAATTTCATCGTTGAATAATACATGTAAATTAACGACGAATGTTATGCGGTCTATACGAGCGAGATAATTTTCTAATGCATTCCTTCAAGGCAGCGAGTTTAATCTACGTGAAGCTGCCCCGTTATCATATGTATGCATTTCTCGGCTGTTATTAAATCCTCGCGTTATATCTCTTTTCTAGACTACGCGTCTAGAAGGATTCATATATAATCGAGCGAATTGTTATCGTTACTCGTTTACGCGACTACGTATAAATTTGTTTTGTAAGTAAGTTTGTATGTTTCGTACTATTCATGCCGTAATCAACTTATATAAATTAGCAATTATCACATTAATAAAAGTATCATAACTGATGTAATATCGAATATATATACCGTTGAATATCGTATCTGGGAGTATTCCCATAGCTATCGTCGCCCGGCGATTCTGACATTTGTTTAAGAATTGACAAATAAATAGCTGTATTATAAGTATATCTATAAAGCCTTATTCACACCATTATTACGAAATATCTACGTATAGCAAAGAATGTTATTCCGTACCAAAAGCCGAGCGTAGATAAGATCAACTTTAGCTAGAAACTCTGTTGGCCTAAGCGTGCCAAATATATGCAAGCGAGGCAAATAACACATAGTAGTGTTTAATAAAAAAAATTATAACAAAAAAAACGACTAACTGGTCTTTAGTGACATAGGTACTAATTCGGGATCATACGATGTTCACGAATATAAGTTATTGCTGGTACTTAGCACGCAATGCGAGTGCAATTTAGGAACTTAAACATAAGTACTGAACCGCGACTAACCGCGACGAAGTGACGATGGATTTGATTTGTCCACAACGGAAATTTGATACTTACTACATACATTTCATAAAATGAAAGTGCCTCGAACAACGTTAGTGCAGTCCAGTTGTGTTAGTGTAGTGTGTTCGTGGTATTTTAGTAGAAACACGGCTGTAAAAGCCTAATGCAAGTAGACGAAGCAAACTGAAGCAGTCTATGACGGAGCGCGCACTGAGCTCCGTCGGGTAATGAGCACGACAGGAGAAGCCACCCAACATCGGACAAAATAATAAACAAGGGATTAATACCAAATCAGTTTTCGATAGGATTTGCAAAAACTAAAATTCAATGTTCAAAGCCGCCTCTCGATAGGCTTCTACAACTTATAATATTGCAAAGCGAAAATTAACATATTATTAGCATATTCATACACAATGTATTTACACGTATTGTTAACGATAACAAAAACATTTTCCATTCAGTTTATTCTAAGCAAATGTGCTTTATAAATATTTAAAGTATCTTATCTCGAAAAAAGAATATCTTTTGTTAGAGTTTTTAAATTTAAGTTGACAAAAATAGAAACAAATTAATAAAAAGCAATATGTTAAAAGCTTTCAGATTGGGTCTCACGTCTAAAAATACGTGATATTTTTATATACAGGCGAAATGAAACGCCTACATGATTAAATTCCCACCGACGAATCCAGATTGCCTGCTGACGCTATACGTCCTCTGCTCTGGTCTGGTGCTGCGTTCTAATCCAGGGTTTGATTGTATGAAAGTTATAAGGATTTTCTTTAAACAATTTATATATTTAAATTTTCCACGATACTCGGTAAAAAATGGTCGTTGGTACTGAACTAGATTTGGTACGAACAGACAGAAAAAGAGACAAATCACACATACAATTGTACCATATTATAATATTCACACACACATGTCAGTTATAGTCCTGCGTTATTAGCTAATATTCGAGATTGGCTACTTTCTCAGATAGTTTAAATGTTAATAGGATTTAAATAAATTAAAAAATATTTTTTTATATAATAATAATAAATAAATATTGGACAACATCACATTCATTACTCTGATCCCAATGTAAGCACTCTTGTTATGGAAAATCAGAAGTAACGACGGTACCACAAACACGGTACCAAATCGAAGACAACATAGAAAACTAATGAACTTTTTCTACATCGACTTGACTGGGTATCGAACCTGGGACCTCGGAGTGGAGTACCCATGAAAACCGGTGTACACACTACTCGACCACGGAGGTCGTCAAATAGTTATACATAGTTATTATATAGCTTAGTATGGAATTCTCTATCTCAGATATTTATTTAAAAAGATATGCAATATCTTTGAAACGGCAGAAGCCAAGAATGAAATGATAAAAATTATTTAATAAAACGAAAAGACACACTAACTTTTTCAATATCATGTCATACAAAGTATGCAATAAATTCAAAAAGTGTTTTTTTTTATATTTTAACTTGAGAAAAATCTGTACCCTTAAATATCAGCTAATCTAACTGCAAGGCTGCAGATCTCAAGGTGTTAGGTTCAAGCCTCAGGTCGGTCGATAAAAGTTTTCCTATCTAAAATTTCTCAGTACCATATATCCTGTGTAGTCAACTACCCTTGAAATTCTCCGCTATGGCCAAAATCTTCCAGGAGGCATCCTCATGGCTAAAAAAATATAAGGTATAATAAAAATTCTATGACATTAATTAATTAAAATACACTTGAAATTAACATTATGAAAAGATTTAATATCATTCTACTACCTGAATACAACGACTACTACTGGTACTTACTATAATATCGTCATAAGTCAAACACCTAGAACAATTCCCAATGGTTTTCCCTATTATTCCACCTTTATTCAATCTTGTCACAATTTGAAAATAATTAAACAAATATATAAATAATCCACTCTTTAAAATCATTCCATTATTATAAACATTTCGATTAAAAACCTTATCATCAAAATCGGTTCACAGCCAATGAGGGAATATCAACGAAAGTACACCGAAAAAAAATAATTTCATACTGATAAGCTTTTTCTTGTAGAAAGTGGCGATAAACACGTTCAGTCATTATATATGTATGTTTTTTGTAATATGCTTGTGATTAACTTTGAGAATTAACATTCCATTACAGCTTGACCCGTGACGTATGGCCGATCATTTTAAAACGTGACCAGTCACGTAACTTGACAATTACAATAATTTTAATGCACTTACATACAATCAACTTCTAATTAATTTCTTCGTAATTATGAAAAAACGGTAACATGCGGTGGCATGCGACTTTTTTAAACATGAGTCTAAATAAATTGCCCTACGCCCCATGTGGTTTTGTTCACGCGTTTATTCAAATATTTTGTAATATATTTCCAACTAGTTTTATTACTGTGCTACAGAAAAAATCTTACCATCAGTTTCTCGAATATATTTCCGAGGACTGACAGCAGGTCTGAAGAACTAATTAAAAAAAAATCTTCCAGTTTTTTGAGAATGACTTTGTGGGCAAATTTCCGTTACTTGGGGAAATCTACATAATGAATACATTCATATATTTGCTTTAGCCAAATAAGACATTAACCATTCGTCACTTTGATATTTTGGGGCACCTACAAACAAGTATAGAACCAATTCTTGGGTAAACTGAGGCTTTCCCCTGATAAATTGTATTCTTCTATAATTCTGTTAGTTCTCTTCAATATGTGGTATCGGTCATGGATAATTCATCGTTATCGTGGTGAAGCGTCTGTGCTAAGAGGTCAGACGATTCCTTTGGACTATTAGGTTAGGTTAGTTGTCTTTTACCAAAATGTCATCCTTATTTGTTTAGATTCTCCTAACGACTCCTTACAACCCCATCTCACATACTTCTCCTTCTTTTGTTTTATACAGATTTCGGCATGCAGCGTTCCTTATTCTTCTACTTAAAGCTTGTTAAAAAGACACAGCACAACCGTGGAATCTTGTAATCATGACAAGTCTACTAGGATTTTTTTAAAAGCTTATTTTTATTTTGTATCGAGTAAAATCTATGGAAATTTCCATCACGTGACAAAACGTTTGAATTTAAGGAAACACCATCGTCTATGCCAAAAAAACATAATTATTAATTAGCAGATGCCTTCACAGCATTGTATCGATGTAACTTATTGTAACGACGTATCCAGTTGAAATGACTCTCTTAATCAATTTCGCAGTAATTAATTCGCTGAGTATGACAAATATTACCGGTTCGTTTGTTTGATATTTATCATACTTTGATTCCACTTCGTTATTTTAATTAAAACGTCGCTCAGAAATTTCTGCGCACTTTTTTGGCCTTTTAATTAAGTTCATTTCTTTTATTATTTCAGCAGATGGGTTTCGTTTGATAAATTACCTACTACCATGCCTATGGAAAGCGGTGACCACTTGGATTTCATTTATTGCCTTTTAAATGGACGATTTTTCATTCAAACAATACGTAATCTACTGATGAGTTTGTTTATATTTTTATTTATACGCACTAATCTTCTAAGAGAAATTGAAAATAAATTATTCGCATTTGATAGCTCCACTCTTGAGGAAGGTTATAGGCACGTTAATATCATGCTACGGCCCAAAGGGGCGGAGCAGGACGTTTAACGAGGGTAAAACCGCACGGAACAGCTAGTTAAAAAACAAAGTTGTAACATTTCATATTGTGAAAGAAATTTAATTTAATTTTCCCTGCCAATGAGGCATGTGCTTGTATTGTGCGAACTTGTGACTTTTACATCTCAAAGCTCGCACACTGTCCCCAATACAATACAATACAATACAAACGTATATCGACGACAGCATTTGATTGCTAATATAATATTCATAATAAAATAAAAATATTTCGTAAATTCAATTTGGCTATCACAATCTATTGCAAAAATTCCATTAAAATTTGAATATATAGCAGCTTTTTAATATATATTAGGGGTTTGGTTCTTAAACTAAAATACCTACTAAGGATTTCAGATATAGGATATGCGTGTATGAGGTCCAACGTCACGCAAATTTTAAAATGGATCAAATTTATGTTATTACACAACACAATCTAAGTTTACCGTACTAAAATAAGGCTGTACAAAATATTTACGTCTGTAATGTAGTAAGGAATAGTGATAAGCAAATATTTACGTGTAACCTTAAATTATGTGCCTTCGCACCTCCAATCTAAGTTACCGCACGCAATCAAATCAAAGCGGATAAGCTTTTATTAAGCCATTTCTTGAAGCTATATGTCTTATAAGAATGGATTAATTATTATTATAATAAAAGTCTCTCTCTGTAGGTTATAAAGCGTTTGCGTTATTTTAATTTAACCTTTTTTTCTATACGGGTGGCATAAGTTTGGTGTACATTGTTACATGCAATTTCTAACTAGCTATGTACACTAAATACTTTTGAAGAACAATCCTAATAAGCGATGCTTAATTAATTTATATCAAGAAATTATTAAAAGTTAAATGGAGGAAAATATCCAAGCCTTTAAAAGCAGTTAAAAATATTTTCATTAAAATGTTTATTTATGTTTATAAGTACTTTTGCATTATATGTATTGCTATTTGTCGGTATAATATATGACCAGTAGGTTGTGCCTACCCAGAAAAAAGCCCTACCACAAAGTGCACTTTTGAAGCGTCTACCGTGTTCACCAATTCAGCATATGGAATCGAGAAGAACCGGCAAGAAGCTCAATAAATGTTAAAATTTCTCGAACTAAAAAAAACATTTCAAATTCTTTCTGCGTTTGTTAAAGAGAACGAAGTATAAATAAACACGTACTGTGATTGTTTTGCTAACAGATTACTAGAGCATGTCTGAGTGACGCGTGGCGAGCCTCGAGGGGGGCGCAGTGGTGTGGCGATCCGGCGCGGGGGGAGGGAGGTGATGCGCGTTTAATTACCGCTATCGTCGTGTGATTGTAATACCGATGCCGCTGTTAACGGCCACGTGACCACAAGTTGGGCGCGCCACGTGACAATATAATTAATATACTAAGAAGTTTCGCGACATTGTCTGGTTTTTTTAATAGTGCTAATTTGAACGCTCTTAACGTGATTGTTAAACGTTTCAGCCAAGTATTTTCCGAGACTTAATACAGTAACAAAATATACTTCTTTAAATAAAATAAATTTTAAAAATATATATATTTGAGATTTCATTAAAAGCTTATCAACGCAAATGTACATAAGAAAGTGCTACTGTATTTTTAAAGCCATTTGTCAACATATCGCTTACGAGTACATACAGACATCTCTAACTATTAAATAACTCGTTCCCTCTTGAGTTTCCATAGTTTTTAGTAAAATACTTTGAAGGCTGATTTAAAGAAAACAAGAGCGTCTTGTACCAAGAAACAATCTTAAAATTTCATTTCGTTTTATAATTGATCTCGTGTCGACTGAGAAGATAGCCGCAGATTTACTTGATATTTTGAGTATCTACCGACCCTCACTGGACCGGTGTGATAAAACAGGCTAAAAAATATTATTCAATTGTGGAAAATTTATGGGCAGTATGTATACAGTTACAGCTAGTCGAAATCATACCCAATTCGCTGTGCACCAACCGACACATACCACATTACGGAAGAAGCTCTGGTGTCCGATCAATCAAAATCATCAACATCAAAATATATTATCAAGTAGGCTTTTACAAGCACTTTTAAATCGTCGTTTAACAATATATATTAAGTAAAGCTACCGCCGGTTCGGAATGCAGATTCTACCGACTAGAAGAAACTCAGTAGTTACTCTTTTCAACAATAAAAAATACAAAGTCATGTTTATTAAAAACAGTTATATACCTATGTATATAATATATCCTGTCTGGAAGTCAACAAATATTAGCTCCACGCTTTTTTATCATCTATGGTACTAAATGGTAGGGTATATTCATATACCCGACTTGACTCTAAAAAACTCTACAGCTTAGAGGAATTAATCAGTCTACAAATACCTGATGCAAAAGGTAACGGAAACAGAACAGAGCAGGAATCCAATTGGTAGTATCGTGTATTTATCCTCTTGTTTTTTTGATTCGAATCAATACTTGTCACTAAAATTGAATAAATGCAGGGGTGTAAGACCCTTGCCAAATGAAAAAGCTTACTTATAGGTAGCTTATAGGTACACCGACAGCTGTGACCACTCTTAAACGATACACAACTAACAACCTGGCCCGACGGGCTCGCCACTGCGGTGTAATGGGCGAAGCGGCAATTAGCGCGGCGCTGTTTTTAAGCCAAGGACAGTTGCGATCACAACCGCGTCTATAATATGACAACACTATCTCGTCATTGTTAACAGTAGGTTTTTTGTTCAAAATATTAAACTAGGAAGAAATTGTGGTGGACGATATAATGTCGAAATTACATCTTCATTTCCCACTACCTCTTTCCTATAAGCTTCAATATAAATATTTTCTTTTTTTGATAATTTTATTATTTAAATTTAATTTATTTTCTTAGTCTAATAATTCAAATGGATAAATGTATTGTTATTAGTTTAATAATTATAAATATTCAATGTCAACAATCAATAATTTCAATTTATTTTGAAAAGAGCACCTGAATGTAGTAATATAATTGTTATGGGCATGCCGTGTACATGTGCTCAGCAATGTAACCTAGCTCAAAATTGTGTAAGTCCGTAATTTTAATGTATTTTCTGATTGTAATCTGTCTGTGTACCTATGAATCAATACATGAATATCAATTGAACATATTGCGGGCATCATTTATGTCAACAACAACATAAAAAATATGAAAGTTTATCTTTACAAATATCCAAAAAAGGAAAAAGTTAAATATTATAAAATCAATTAATTAACTTCACATTAACAAAGGAACTTGATTACTCGTAAAATAATACGCCCTGTAACTGCAAAAATCTATATATTTTTACGTAACTTAAATGCACTTATGTAAAATTTATATGTCCATTATATCGCGGCGAAGACGACTTTCCACACTCGTGCGAAAATATAACCAAAAACAAAACTTGTATCACCGGTTAATAGATTTGTCTCAGACAAGACACGTTGCCATCCGCCGACACCGCGCGTGAGATTTCGCTGCAACGCATGTTCAGCGCGTTATCGTCGTCGTCAAAAGGAATGGCTTGATTTTGGTTCGTCTATTAAATATATATGTGCTTTTTTGTGATATGGGTAGGCGGACGAGCAAATGGGCCACCTGATGGTAAGTGGTCACCATCGCCCATAGACAATGGCGTTGTAAGAAATATTAACCATTCCTTACATCACCATTCGCCACCAACCTTGGGAACTAAGATGTTACGTCCCTTGTGCCTGTAGTTACACTAGCTCACTCACTTCAAGCCGGAACACAACAATACTGAATATTGCTGTTTGGCGGTAGAATATGTGATGAGTGGGTGGTATCTACCCAGACGGGCTTGCACAAAGCCCTACCACCAAGTAAAATGAAAAGGTAATGTGCTTTTTTACAAAGCTGCATTATCTTACAAATAACAAACTTTCGTAAAGAACTTTTAGAAAATATTAGCACTTCGTTTCCAAGATTGCGAACAATTATTTATTATTTATTATAAATAAGCGCTAAGCAATCGATATAACGGGAGCTTGAATCGGTGCAGATGAACTTTCTATTTCGCGACTTCGACACTTCTGAAATGCATACAGTATTTGAAACTCGCATAAATTTATTTTAACTATTCCTTTTTGTTCTATGGACTAATTTATAAAGTCGCCGATCTTCGTCGTTCAAATCCAGAATCAAGCCAATTGTAAAGCTTTGTGCAAAATATATCCTGAGTAGTCGTCTTCATTGGGAAAATTATTTTAAGACTACATATATTCAAATATATTTATCAAACATATTTGAATTTAAAAACAGAATATTGTAAAGTTATTTATTATATAATCATTAAGTATAAACATGAGCCGAGCTGGCCTAGTGGTTAGAACGCCTGCATCTTAACCGATGATTGCGGGTTCAAACTCAGGCAAGCACCTCTGAATTTGTATGTGCTTAATTTGTGTTTATAATTCATCTCGTGCTTGGTGGTGAAGGAAAACATCGTGAGGAAACCTGCATGTGTATAATTTCAACGAATTTCTGCCGTTGGAGCAGCGTGGTGGAATATACTCCAAACCTTCTCCTCAAAAAGGAGAGGAGACCTTAGCCCAGCAGTGGGAAATTTACAGATTGTTAATGTTGTAATGTTTTATGTATCTAAAGCTACATTCGAGTGAGACGTTATTTGTGTTAAATTTTATAATTGATATATTTTCGCCAAATGCGTGGAAATTTACCAAAATATAAGAATACTTACACGAAATTTAATAAGCTTTAACCGTAAATGAGCAAGTTAAACTATGTTAAGGTAAATAAAATGGACATGTATACATAGTATGTTACAATATACTTAACTATTATAATCATTTTGAGTTCAACGAAGCTCTGTACCCAACAGACAATAGAGGTCATAATTTATTTGTGTAGGTGACTTAAGCGGCTTTTGTACCGCACAAATATTAAACAGTAACATTTACATGTAGCTCGCATAGTTCGGACAACATATTCGGCCAGAATAAATAAAAGCCTGTATTCTTTTTATTTTATTTTAGGGAGGCGAACTGCCTTGTAAATGGTCGTCCGTCACCCCTAACCAAGAAGGCAAAATGTGTAAAATACTTCTGACGTCGTACCGTCGAAGTGCCGCCAACCACCAGATTAAAAATATCATATCTCATTCATCGTGAGTCAATCAAAGTTAAATCAATCAAGTCAATTTAAGTATTGAAATTAAAAACAGCATAGAACACCCTATCGGTGTGAAAGAAAAATTTATAGAATATGTCAACAGCTACATCGACCTAGGGAAACAAATGTTATTTTTGAAAACGCACAATGAAGACGAAATCAAAAGAAGAACAAATATATTTGTTTCTTCTTACCAAAATTTCTTCCAGGCCATAGCCTGGTCACTCAAAGAAATTCTAAAAGAAGACTACTCGATAAACCTTAAGAAAACTGTATTAGACGCCTGTATACTGCCCTCTCTACTGTACGGCTACCAAACTTGGATATAGACGACAAAAGCAAAACAACATAAATATATAACAACTCAAAGAGCTATGGAGAGAAGTACCTATCCTAAACATAAGAAAAATATAAAAAATCTGGAGCAAAGCAATCAGACATACAAAGGTAACAGTAAAAACTAACTTTTACTAACATTTAGACATAAGCAAAACACTAAAATCTAACAAGCTACTAACAAATACCAACATGAGAATTGGAAAAAAAGGTTATGGAAATAAAGGCTTTATTATTATTATAGTATTGAAATCGGCAAGAGAATCACGAACGAGTGAGTAGTCCACCCCCTTGAGCCAGAAGTTCAAATTAAACAAAGATTAGTTGCGCTTTTTGCTCGACATTTTTTGTTTTTGTTTGTCAATGAAGGGTTAAAATACCAATTAATACTAAGTGACCAAAATATAATAAATATAAATCAGGACAGAGAAATATTTTAAAGGAGTTTTATTAAGTATCGAGCCCTTAAGAACAATCGCACCGAAACTCTCTAAAAGTCATTAAGAATACAATAATATCGAAACTTATAGAATATCTTATCGAAACATCAGAATAATGATTTAAAGTGACTGTTGATAGTGTCTGCTTAAGCGATGCCTCTAGTCAGCCTTGACTTATATACTCGCGTGACGACGATCTATTTCTGCGACACTTGATGTGTAGATTTGCTTTAAGCAAGAAAAAGTGTCCTATTCAACTGTCAATATCGCCCATCACACAGTTTCATTGCCGGTTGGAAAATCCGACAAAATAAGGATTTAGCAATGACCGAAATTTTTCATTTTTCATTTATATATTTACCTGCGACCTCTCCTTAAGAAATAATTAATACTATTAATTAAGGTTACACATAAACATATCCAAAATTATTTGTTATTTGTATATCAATGTAGTTTTATCTTGAGGAATGTTAAAATGTTTTCAATCTAGATTACCGATATTATTGTAAGGTGTTGGTAATCATAATATAAAAACAAAATAAAATAAATCGAAAAGAATTTTATTAAAATAATCTCGTTCTCTTCGCGACCGCTTACGCGTAATACGCTTAATAATCTGTGAGCTAAACGAGAGATGAAAGATTCAAGATGCAGTCAAAGAGAGATAGCAAACTTTTTAATAAAGAGTTATAAAAAATACTGGAAAAATATCATACTATATACATTATGCTATAATATACTTAGTTGAAAATTAAAAAGGAGTATTCCAATTGATACTAATTAATTAATTCATTTTCTTGGTGACTAGCTTAGTACAAGCCCGGTCTGGGTAGGTACCGCCCAATCATGAAATATTCTATCACCAAACAGCTATAATTAGAATAATAGTTCAATTGCAAGGGTGAGTAAGCCAGTGCAACTAAAGCCACAAGGAACATAACAAGCTAGTACCCGCTGTTGGTGGCGCATCGGCGATCTGGTAACCAATCAAATAATCGGATATTATTTGAAGATGTATCAAAAGTTTTCGGAAGCCAAATTCAAAGCTTACGGGTAAAGCTATTGATCTCATTGCTGCTTATTTGGCTTCATCAATTATTAGCAAGTTATCATTTATTGTGGTTTAACCGATGAGTTGGTCCTATCTTCATGGGCCTGCCTTCTTGACTATTACCTTCAGTAAAAATATTTTCATGGAATCAGCTTCTACTCGTATATACTATGAAAATTTGACGAAAATAGTAAGCAAATGATTGTACGTTTTAAAAATACAACTATAATTATACTAAATGCTCATATTGTGCACTCTTCGTAAGACGTTATTGCGTTTGTTGTATTAATATATATATAATATATAATGGGCCATATTGATCTATATTAAATACACAATGAATTTAAGGTACTTAATCGGATAAGGATTAAAGCTTTATTTCTAAAAATCGCTTCGAAAATAAGCCATTATTTTTCGTAAATAGTCGAGGATAAAAATGGTTATTGTGGATTATCCCTATGAGATAGACATATACCATTGCGAACTTTTTGAAGACCTTTTTAAGGTGTACAATACTGTAGTACATTATTTTGATTTATCTCGTAGACTTCAACCAGTGTTTGTAATATAAGCACAAAATATGTGTTTATTTACGACATCACTTTAGAAACCTCTAAAATAATCAGTGTTTCTCTATATTGTGCATGTATTATACAGATAAACCTTACTCTTGAATCAAGCATACATAGGGACAGAGAGCGGTAAGCGACTTTGTTTTATGCTATGTAATGATTACGCCGAGATGGCCTATTGGTTACAATAAGTAAATCATAACCGAATATTACGGATTGAATTCCGGGCAAAACGTTTTCAGCGCCAAATATCTTTTGTGAAATGAATTGAGACATATTTATGCTCGGCGGTGAACGAAACATCGCCAGGAAACCTGAATGTGACGGATTCTACCCCAAGAAAACCCACAAAATGAGAGCGGACTATACTACTTTTGAATCTGTAATACTTCACTTCAAATAGATTCAAAAGACCTTACTTGTACTTAACTAAAATTGTAAACATATTTATTACTTTTAAATATTAAACCAATTTGCATTCGTATCTATTCGAATGAAGTTTGTGGTAACAAACCGCACACCGTTATCAGAAACAAAAGCGATACCGTCGGGAACATGCGAAACAAAAACATTTATATTTTTAAATGATTGTTGTTTTTAACAATCTGTATCGTAAAGATCAGTCGGATTTACTGCGTAAATATTCGTTGCTAACCGAAACGTCTGCTTCGACGATCAGCTCTGATTCCAGCTCGCCTCGTTACGAAAATGAACTAAAATTCATTAATACCGTTGAGCTTCTATACCGTCTCAAGGTTATATTAAGAAAGTATTCATATTAAAAATAATGAACTACGTCTAGAGTGTGACACAAGGCTCTAAGTTACCGAACTTAACGCGATCTTCTCTAAATTGTATAAAAGTATCTTTTACATCTGTCTGTATCTTCGCTAACTTCTTTTAAACTATTAATTATACTATAAACGTCTAAGTGAAAAAAGTCATTGATGTTATTATTACTTAACAAAACAATAAAACATACAATAAATTGGTATAGGTACGGCTGATTTGGAGGTCTTTAAAATTTTGACAAATAATACCACAGTGACACATGGTTAATTTTATAAATAAGTCAAGCCATCTTTAGGTTCAAAATGGTTCAACAACATTAAGAGCCTTAAATTTCCCACTGTTAGGCTAAGGCCTCCTCTCCCATCGAGGAGAAAGCTTAGGAGCATATTCCACCACGTTGCTCCAATGTGGGTTGGTGGATACACATGTGACAGAATTTCGGTGAAATTAGACACATACAGGCTTCCTCAAAATGGTTAATATGCTCGCGTTCTAACCACTGGGTAACCTTGGCTCAAATAGTTCAACAATTAAATATTATTATCCTTAACAAAAGTAATAAAAGTAAAATTTTCAGAATTTCCTTTCAAATTTAATATTTCGTTTCTGGTATGTGGTCATTGCAGCTACACGCTGCGCCGGCTCTATAGAAATGAGAAAATGTGCGAGCGAATGATGAGGATCCCTCATACTCGTACTTCTCTCGTACAGATACACACCTACGTAAATACACAAATAAGTTTCGAAGTTGAATGTATGCTAATTAGTACCACATGCACTTAAAATAAAATACATTTGACAAAATATTTTAGATGTATCATAAATAGTTATAACAAATACTTTAAAGTTATAATTAATTTTACACAATACCACGCACATAACATAATACAAAGTGATATTTTGTTATAACATACATACTAATAATGTAAAGAACACGAGAAAATACGATTGACGCGAAAACTAATAATTCTATAGACGTAGAAGTTTTATATTTCGATAAGTTATTACTTAACGAACAGTTTTGTTCAAAGGATTTAATATTAGTTTTATGTTTACAGCATAAACTAAATAACATATAATACGATGAAGTTAACTTTATTTTTTAATTACGTAGGTAGGTGGAGAAACAAGTGAGTCATCTGGTGGTAAGTGTTTACCACTGTACAGACATAAGCGCTGAAAGAAATATCGACCATTCCTTTCGTTTATCATTTGTGCCTGTAGTTACAATAGCTCACTAAGGTATTGCTGTTTGGTAGTATAATATGATACGAATGTATAATAGTTATCTAACCATTATTTTCTAAATCTACCAATCTACTTCTAATCCCGTTTATTTTCTAACCGCATACAAATCAAGCACAAAATCGACCGTAGTAATTCACTGATAGGCCACACTATCAATACAACGGGCCAATTAGATTAAATTTCCTAGGAATACAAACATGTTCGACCTAGATCTGAACTGCTTATAAAACTCACATACAGCGAGCCTTTTCATCGAATTTTTTAAAATACCATCAATTTCAAAGTAACGAGTTAGCGATTATACCGATAGTTTTATATGTTAAAGTGGTCATAAATCATAGTTCGGTAAATCGCGGTTATTCTTAGTCAAAGTCGCGGACGCGTGAGTAATGGAGGAGCGGCTTTCAACAGGCTATTATTCGCATTCAGCATTGTTTATTCGCTTTTGACCTTGACGTTAAAATGTATAAACGCAGACACTAGCCAAGCAGCGAGACATGCCTTCTCTCAAGTTAATGTTCTGAATGAAGCGATTTAACGATGAATCTCGAATTGTCTCGAATACAATGACGAATTATGGAGATTTTTCTCTAGATAACAAACTCTATGAATATTACAAATCAATTATATTAAGTACAAAACTATGAACAATAATAGACTTATATATGAGAACCAAGACGCAGTGGATAGAGCAGTATTAATTGATGTCCTAGTCGACGGCAAAGAGTATAAAAAAATATCGTAAAGAACTGTATCCGTCAGATTGAAAAATGCTCGTAAAAGCAAACTCGAATAAAGTATGTTTTGATTAAAACCTGCCACATGCGAGCATTTTTGCTGTTTTTTTCTCCGAAGTCTTGGGGAACTAAATTATTAATACATATGTAATATTGGCTCGATTATATCGACAATCGTTACGGATATTTGTTCTGTGTTTGAAGATCGGACAATAAATAAAAAGGACTCTGTTCCTACTACACGAGACCATCAGGTACGAATGCTTATAAAATATAAATATAATCTTCAATTGTAAGAAAGTATTTAGTTTCAAATATTAATTGTTAATAAAAAATACAACACAATATACATTAAAGATATGTCATTTTCCGACTGGAGCCAATACGACGAATACTTACAAACCAATTTCAGTATGACATCTCTCCTCACAAGAGCCATTAAACTAAGAGGTGGATCCTCACTACACGCTCCTAGCAATAAACTTTATACGTATAGTAAAACGTAACGAGTAAGTGTCTATATATGAATACGTTTAAAAAGATTAAACATTCTCGTCATTATTATAACGAAAACATAATGCAATAAATTTTACATCTTCCTTTTGAAACCTTTCCGACTTTAATTTCCATTATTTTCCATTATTAAAATCCACGTGACCCAACGAATCGGCCAATACACATCTACAATAAACTGTTTTATCATATCCAAAGTTCATAAAACTGACACACAAAACTCAACTGAACTCAATTGAAAATATGAGAGAAAAAAGTTAAGTAAATACTTCAGTGTTCCTATCTTGGATCTTTTTACACAATGAGCGATAAAAATGAACATTGAAATGCTGATGTAAAACTTTTGGGTCCGACGACTCTACTGCGATCAGGCGTCGGTCGACTTTGATCAGAACTAAACTAGAAATAACCCGAATTATAAAAGTACAATTATTTCATGTTCCTGTCTTGCTTTTACCTAGTATGTATATTCAAATACTAATTAATGTTAAGTCCTTTGTTTACCAGTAGCTTGGAACATATAAAATATTTATCAGTTGAAGTGTTATCTATCCATTACAACTTCAAACAAGTTGATTACTCTACCGAATAGTAGGTAAGCTTATTCGTAATTGTACAACTTTCAAAGTTTAATGAAATAAAATTTTCATAAAAATGTTATGTACTTACCGTTTAAATTTCTTCAAAATGTTCCAACACGTTAGTTTCAAACAATCCGATAAATATTGTTATTAAATATATACAATAGCACTAAATTCAATGAAGTCTGCAACTGTTACTTGCACTAAACTAATATTAACATTAAATTAAACTAAGACTCGATGTTAAGGTCGAGAAAGTTTCCAAGTCACTTCCACCGACGAGATACACGTCCTCACTGCAAGAGCGCGCCGCGCAAACTGACACTGGAGTCTCAACACTGCAAACTCAATTCACAACTCGTAGAGGTCTCGTAGCAGTACCCCGTAGCTCGCCTACGAATTATACAATGAGCGAATGGCGTACATTACACATAACTATCAACCTGATTCGTTCTCGTCATACACTAACAATGCATTTTTTTCAGTCTTATTATTTTTCTTTTGAATTCTCAGCACGTGCCGCCGTGTCCCATTGATCGGCTCTAATCTATTCTTTTCTATTGTGTGGTATATAAAAAGATTATAAAGCAATTCTATTAAATATATCATTTGAGAATTATAGTTTTAAAGTCTTTATTATTAGTTTTAGTGTTATCTAAAAATTAGAAAACTAAAAGTTTTAATACACGAAAATTTTACTATTATAAAAAGTGTATATGTTACAAAAAAAAAGTAATCTAAATAAAAAAAAAAAAAAAACATAAATAGCCGTGATCAGGTATTTTTAGATTTTTTTTTATTATTTTAAGAAGGTAAGTGTGCAAATGGGTTACAGTTGCTAAGTGATCGTCACAATTATATCATCTTGAGTATAAAACAAGACAATCCTTTGAATATTCATATCGGCGACGTCTCGTTATATCCAAATGTTAGCCTCGGTCTAGAGGCTGGCTTCTAAGAACGACTATCTCGAGGTTCTGGGCTCGCTTGGGTTGGGCCAGTAAAAAGTAATAGTTATTAAGATCACTTAAGATAAGCCCCTGTTATATGTTATCTCATCGCTCGACAAAACTCTCTCTCTCCTCTTAAGAATGTACATGAACATTATTCTACTAAATTATATATGGCAGGATCTGACATTTCCTTTCCTCTCTATATTTTTCCTTCATAACTGAGCACAAGATGACTCACAATCTCAACTCCTACTGGTGTTTATTCATATTCGAATTCGCAATATTCCAATGGGCTATCGGGTGGTTGAAAGCCTTTTCACATATATTTCATAGTTTCCATTTCAATCGATCAAAGACTGTCAGAGAAATTATATTTAAAATGCTAAAATTTACTTTAGATTTCTTGTGAATAGTGAGTTAAACATAATTAATGAATAATATTTTATGCGTAGACACGGGCCTGCACAATATAATGAAACTGAAATCATATTTTATTCTCTCTTTCACACAGCAAGGCATATCAACCACAAATAATAAAAAATATGTTTAAGTTATACTGCTGTAATATACAGTATACTCATTTGTTAAATCAGCAAATGTAATAAACAAAACAAGCAATTTCTAAACGTCACCATAATTCAACACGATACCAACATAAACCACGTCAGATATAGATTAGGCACGTGCTGATTCGTGTGCGTGCGCGTTTATACGTGTGGGTGTGATCGACAGCCGACAGACGGACCGACACGGTACCGACAAATTGAGGGAATACAACTGTGCCATTTCACGCGTTTAGCGAATATCTACTTAATTTTACATAAATGCCATAACACCGCATAGATGGACTTTGAATCGAATATTACGACTGATACTCACTGTCACTGTACTCGTATTGTTTCAAATATAAAATGTGAGTACGTAGTGGAAAAAGAAATACTACATTGACAACATGGAGAACTCTTTTATATATAATTGACGGACATCTAAATGTGCCACCTGGAGATGGGCGATCACGAGCGCCTATAGACATTGGCGTAAGAAATCTAAAACACCCTTTAAGCGCCAAAGCGCCACCAACCTTGGAAACTATAATGTTCTGTGCCTTATGCGTGACACAATAATACGTACTAGTATTGTTGTTTGGCGGTAGAATATCTGATCAGAGGGTACCAATTGGTAGGTATGTCGCCACATTGCACCTGCCACGTGCAGGTTACCTCACGATATTTTCATTCTCCGTCGAGTACGAGAATTATAAACACGTTTATGTTAGTGAAAGCACTGTCTTTTGAAGTACGAGTTAAATAATCCTATAAAAATATTACGAATTACGATACATTGCCACAAAGTTTAGTTAAAAAAAATGTTTTATATTAATAATAATGCTAACAACGAATATGTCTTAGCGTTATGCTGGATAACGATGGTGTTGCCGGGGACATATTACACAACCAGGGTCGTAAATAAATCACAACCTAAAATATATTTCTTTGAATGTACTTAAAATTTGAGACAAACCATATATTTTTAATAAGTGAAAGTTTAATAAATATTTATAAGTAGTCGTCGTTGTAAATAAAAGTGTGTTTATTTTATCAAAATATCTTCTTCGCTGAATTTCTTAAAGGGAAATTGAACTTTGTTATTTCGTAAGATTATTATTTAGCGTCAATTTCAGATCTCAGAAATTACAACTTCAAGGCTCGTTAAGTAGTGCTAGACAAAAACAAGTTTATATTTTACGACTTTCTCGTGATTACGTTCACGATACTTGATACGAAGATAGAGTTTTTAACGGTCTTCCGAATACAATGGTTATCTGTTTATCCCGAAAACATTTATGTTTGTAATTCCTCGTCAGTCTAGTGTTTAGCGTATGGGGTGTTAGATACCGATGTCTAAGGATTGAATCCCAGATCGGGTCATTAATGCTTTTCTATTTTAATCTCGTACCACCAACGTCCACACGCACTGGTACTGTTAGAAAAATTTTCGTTCTTGGCAACCAAGAGATATCACCCTTATTCCTGTAGTTACATTCGCGCAATCATCCGTCGAATCCGAACACAACAATTCTAAGTATTGCTGTTTGACGATAGATAGTCTATTTAATTATAATATAAATGACTATAAATGGTTAATAACTTTCGGATTAAGCCTTGATAAGAATATTTAAAAGTTATACTTTAATTAAAAAAATAAATCTATTATCGATATACGTATTTCACAAATAGTTTATTTTACGTACCGGAAACTAAAGTCGTTCCTATGAAACGGTACAATATTTTTACCTAAAGGATATTACGATGACTATGTATTTCACACACTTTTACGACTCAATAGAAGACTCATTCAGAAATAAAAATTTGATATTGTAAACAACATATGTTACAAAACACAACGTACATAGATCTAAAATGATTTATAATATTGGATGTTAAATGAAAAAGTACTGGTAGTACTGTCCACGACAAACTTTTTACTACTACGGCAACGGCATTTTATATAGCTGTATTCTGAGTTGAATAGTGAGTTTTGGAGCCCCGCTTGGAAGTTGAATGGTAAATCTATTTCAGACACGATGCAGTCATTATTTCTAATTTTTTAAATGTATTTATTGTTTATATTAAATAATATAAACTCGGTCTATTATACACGAACACAAAATATAAATATAAATTATATTCACACATTTGTTTCGTCAAATGTGTGAATATTTTTTACTGTGAAGTTTTCGTGTCTTAAATAAACTTTTTCATATCTTCTCATCTTGAAAAAATCAACAGTTATGAGGAAATCAATTGAGGGTCTGAATGTAGAAATAGTGGTTCAAGTTGTCTATTTATTTATCATCCTTACTTAATAAAAAAACGATTCATATCATTGTCCATATAAGTCTAATATGATTATACGATTCTAATAATGTGTATTCATCGCACTAACAATAGGTATCAGAATCTGAAAATGTATCCGTTCTTTTTAACAATGTCAGCTAGGTCTGGCTCTGTCGTTATTCCGCCGACCGGTCCGTTGTCGAACGCTCGCAATAACATCTGTATTCAAAAACTAAAACTACCCTGATTTTTAAAAGATCTGATCAATTAGACTGTATACAGTTTCTGTCACGCTAACTAGTTTCCCAAACCCAATATGAAAAAAAACAAATACGTATTTATTTATTATTTTGGTTTGCTAGCAAAGTATACATTAAATTTTGCTCCAATGATGAATGATAAAGGTGTATGTTATGCATATTCATTTACTTAAGAATTATATACAAATAACAAATAAAAACAGCTACTATACTGATTATGATCGGACGGAATGGTGGTGAGATCCTACTATTCAATTCCGGGGTAAAACCCTACTGTCCTCTCTCTTCCCTGATATAGGATGGCGCTGTCAATGCATGCAGCATCCCACACTGGAGCCCATCCTCGTTCGAAATGTACAAGCTTCACTCTCTTGCCATAATCAATAGCTCTATTGGCAATAAAACCAGGGACGTTGATAAAGACCGACAAGAAAGGTCGTGTAAGCCGATAGAATTTACTTCCTTTCCACGCCGGACATCCACACAAAACATATTTGCTCAAAGCACAGCGTAGTTCCCAGTCAGAGACGTTATGCGAAAATAGTAATGGTCAATAAGTCTCTCAAGATTTTTAACGCCAACAATCTGATACTTAAATTTTGAGTCAAACTATCGTGTGTAACATGAACCTATGGCGAATCCCAAAGTTTGCTTCGGTAACTTTCTTAGGGATATTATTACGTATTGCTTTAGAAATGTTATTGCATTTATAGTGATACTCAACATGCAGGCAATCACTTCATGCTTAAAGTGCATGGTACATGGTGCATGGTACATTTGCCAATTACTTACATAAAAATACGGTACCGAAAGGGTTTACATGGGTGGACTAGTTCCATTATATTAGTTCTCATTTCTATTAGTAAAGAGATTGAAATTATTAAAACATTAAATATCTAGTTCATGATGGTGGTGACCTTTTGGTCGTCGCAAAAAATCATACTTATTTTCAAGTGTATTTACACTGAATTGAAAATAGTCAATAGTATATGTAACCTTTAACATCGATAACCCTCGAGCCGTAATAAAATTTTAATACATACTTAAGGTTATGAGTTCGAAAATTATTCGGCACTTTATTTCTATAAGCGATGCTTTTTGGACAGATTAATATAATAACGGACTTCCAGCGGGTTGTTGGCATCAGTCGAGTGTAAAGTTGGAGCACTGAAACCTTTTGTTTATTATTTGTTGATATACCAACAATATATTGTTTAAATCTTAGAAGATTTGTATTTTGCATATAATCTTCTTTTCTATTACGTTAATTAACGATTACAGCTACAGTACTGCACTTGTCTCTAGTACTATAACATCATAAAAAATAAGTTTAATGTAATAATAATAAAATAGGAAGTTTTTATTTTGATATAAAAAATATAAAATGTAATACGTTGGAGAGAAAACCGCAAAAAATTATCTCTTAAAAATGTAACTTTAAAGATACTGCAACTTATTGTTATATGATAGGACATTAAACTCATTAAATATAAAAAAAGAAAGAGAAATATCAAAAGCGTCACAAATCTTATATTATCTTGATGATATTTTTGCAACAAATAAACTCGATATAGTAAAGGCCCATCACGATGAACATTCTTTTCCGATACAATCTTCCCTGCGGACACCATCATGCAGTAAGTATTTCCAAAGATCGAAGGCATGATTTCTCTTCCTCGAATCGGTCTGTTGGATGTTGCTTACAACTATAATATTTGATAAGAGCTCTTCTAAATGAAACTAGTCCATACTACTAATGGCTGGCTCTTACGTAGCTTGAACACTGACCCACCAACTTATAACGGTAATGATACATTCCCGATATGAATAAAAACTCAGCTTAACGTCTTATTTTTTTTTACTGAAATAAGTTTTAAAATTTAATTAATTAGATAGTTAAAATGCTTTGACTTGTGTATCTTTAAATTCCTAGCCTACCCTCGAGTAGTCTGTAGAATCATTGAAGCATGGGTGATAACCTAATGATTCCTTGCATAAATCCCTATCTCTACGTATAAACACATAGAGTCTGTTCCAATCGAAGAAGGAATAAAGATAAACAATACTTATATTTACATATTTCATGCGAATTTCTAACATCTCTACTATAATTTGTAATACTAACTGTTCTTGATTAATATATCGATTCGATTACGTCGTCGATTACGAATAATTAATAATTCAGTTTATCTGTGGGGTGTGAACGCCGTGACATAATGAGTCACGTGATCGGAATCGTTTGAATGGACAACTGTCACATTTTTGAATTATTTTGAAAGTGGCGAGTCGGAAGCTAAAGGTTATTATAAAGAGTGATACAGTTCGGACCTTCCAAATGGGACCGTTGGTTCACGCAATTCTGAGAATTGTAATAAACCTACTTTATAATTTGTGATTGCTGATTACATACATAAAATATAAGAATTGTCATACAGTATCGTTGTGCTTAATTGCCTGAGACCTACGCCATGAGTCCTGTACCAGAAACTTATGACGGGTGTGCGGCTGATCTATCGCAGTCGCCGTCATATCTCTATTTATAATACAACACTATTCCACTAGACTACTCATATATATTTTTACTTTTCCTCCAATAACAGTTTCATCGACGATCAATACTCGATTTTTTCGCAAACCCATGATGAATATGTATCAAAGATTATTCGAGCCCCCGAGCAATGATAGCACGTCAATTCGGTGAGAAATGTTGTTTATTTGACTTTTGTCCTTTTGTTGTTGGAGTGGACTACTCATATAAATTTGTCTTTGAATAATAGGTTAGTGTTAATTACAAAATATTTGTTAGGTTAGGGTTAGTTACAAAATATTCACCTACATTTCCAATTACCCAACGAGATGTAACAAGTATTTGTGAATGTGTTTGTGTGTCACAAGGACGGCGAAGCCCTTTTAATTAGATCCTTTGATACGTTTTATAATCACTCTCGTCTGAAATTATAAGACTCCAAGGTTCCATGGCTAGATTAGGGGTTAATAAGATGTAACTTTTTAATCACTTGTTCTAATTCAGAAAAAATGTAAAAAATTTGGTTGTCTTTTTTATTATGTTAATTAAAACTACAATACAGATGCAAGTAAATTTTAATTAATCAAATTAATTTTTTATAACGTTTTAAAATTTTTCCACCACTGAATTTTGATGTGCTTAATTTGCTTTTAGTCATATCGTGCTTGGCGGCGAAGGAATACAAATCGTAAGGAAAGCTACATATTAAAACAGACGGAATATTTCTATAGCAGCAACCATAAATATCTTCTCTGTACTATTTATAGTAAAAGTACTTCTAGACGTTTCTAGAGACACTTCTTGCCTAATATGAAGCTCGTACTAATTATTGCTTTCATGTAACGTTCTTTGCTTTAATTTACTCGTTATTCGTTTCACGAAATTTCTCTTTTGTAAAAGAGTTTTTTTTGTAGTAAAATGTGAAGTTTAGTTTTGTTAATTAATATTTTTTTTGTTAATTAATATTTAATTAATATTTATATCGCGTGTGGCACAAAGCGCTTCTTTCGAAGCTTCCTTCCTATGGGCTTCCCGGGAAATTATGCAATTGGATTACCAGTTTTTTGGCAGATCGGAGCATCAAGGTCGTTGTCGACGGTGCATGCTCTGACTTAAAATTCGTCAATGCTGGTGTTCCACAAGGCTGCGTTCTATCACCCACTCTGTTTCTTCTGCATATCAATGACTTGTTGCAAATCAGTAACATTTATTGCTATGCAGACGACAGCACCGTAGACACCTCATACACCGGCCGTGCTAATATTTCTCGGGAAAACGTCGAAGAATACCGGAACAAACTTGTATCTGAAATCGAGTCTTCGTTAAACAAAGTCTCGAACTGGGGTCGGCTAAACCTAGTTCACTTCAACCCCAAAAAGACGCAAGTTTGCGCATTAACTGCTAAAAAAACACCATTTGTCGTATCTCCACGGTTCGAGAACATTCCGTTAGCCGCTACAGCTAGTATCGGAATACTTGGCGTTGATGTTTCGAGTCTCGTTCAGTTCCGCGGTCAATTGGAAGGCAAAGCCAAATTGGCATCAAAAAAGCTTGGTGTGCTCAGCAAGGCAAGACAGTATTTCACGTCGGCCCATCGTCTAAGACTATACAAGGCGCAAATTCGGCCTCACATGGAATACTGCTCCCCAGTACCAGCTCCTTCCATTTGACCGTATCCAACGTAGAGCGGCTCGAATTATCGACGATCAAGCCCTTTCCGATCTGCTTGATCCTTTGGCTTTGCGTAGAGATGTTGGATCGCTCTGCATCTTCTACAGAATTTATCACGGGGAATGTTCCGAGGAATTGTTCGGATTAATCCCGGTTGCTGAATTTCACCTTCGGACATCTCGTCAAAATTCCAAATATCACCCGCACCACCTAGATGTCCGAAAATCCACAACAGCGCGATTTTTAAGACATTTTCTGCCTCGCACAACCACTCTGTGGAACCAGCTTTCGCCGGCGGTTTTTCCGAACCGATACGACTTGGGAACCTTCAAGAAAAGAGCGTACTCTTTCGCCCCCCGGTGTTGCAGATGTCCATGGGCGGTGGTAGTCACTTTCCATCAGGTGAGCCTCCTGCTCGTTTGCCACCTTATGACATAAAAAAAAAACATAGGATACAATGTATACAGAGTAGGTGTTACGGTAAACATTAGACTCGAAATATTCTTTATTCAAGTAGGCTCATAAAACTTTTGAATCGTCATTACATTGTTGAATTAGATGTACCCCCGGTTCGGAAAGCAAATTTTACTGAGAAGCAACCGACAAGAAACTCAATAGTTACTATTTTTCATTATTTTAATTACAGAGTATGTCAGTAAAAAACAATTGTTTTTTTTTAATATTTCGTGCCTAGAAATCAATAAATACTAATCCACGATTTTGTATCTTTAAAAAGTAACATTGAGTTTACGTTTTAGGTAAATTTGTATTACTATTATAAAGCTTAATTATTTTGAACTCGATAAACTCAAGAACTAATAGTCTTTTTTATAAATTACATACTCATTAATAGCCTCATTATTGAGGGTTATTGTAGGCTATATAATAAATATAAATTTACGCTACGGCGATAAAACGTCAGCAAGTTGGCAAACTGTACTGCTTTTTTTTAATTAAATGATCTCTGTGATTTACTCTGCATGTTTGAAATAGGAATGTATGTATATCTATTTATTTGTAGGCCTCGACTAACCGTAACGGATAAGCCAACTGTACCCTTTTATTATAAAAACTAACAATATTTATTTGAGCTAATTTACTGATATACTTTTTTATCGCGTGTATTTTTCTTTAGTAAGCTTTATTAATGTGTTCCATGTTTTAGTGACTTTTTATATTTTTTAAATCATTAGTCACGTTAATTTCAACATTCTATTTTATTTAAGTATCTTTCATCGTCGTTTGTCGTTCTTTTTACAGATATATTCGACTTATGAAAATATATCTAGGAGTAGCACTCAGAGGATCGCTAATTTAATCTTATATATATTAGTAGCTTACGCCGATTTTTGTCCCAGTGATTGTGAGACGATAGCTGCATATAAAAAATAGGTTATGGTCTCATTTTGAAGAGCTCCAGATGTGCAAAAAATAAAAGAGGATTCATGATGTCAATTTACTAAATTGTTACGATTTAACAAAGAATTAATTTTAGAGAGGAAAAACGTCACTGGCCGGTTAGAGAGTACTATGTCTGTATAAGAAAAAGTCTTAAACGTAAATACAATTTAAGGAAATTATTTTCAACAAACTTCCATTGTAACTAATCTAATGATTTAAACTATTTGATATTAAAATTTTCATTTAAAAGAGGTTTCATCATTTTGGCGCCAAATGCATCTACATTTGTCGCCAAAAGTGACTTGCAGTTTACAATGAAGTGAAATCAAAACAAAACGGGTTCTTGGTTTCGAAATTACTAAAAAATCTTTTGAATAAACGCAAAGTCTCTCAGTAGTAATATTTTATATGATTTTTGTTATCTTTATAAAAAAGCAAATGTTATCACATCAATCAAATCATTTAATCTCTTTCAAATTATAAATACACTTCATTCAACTAGATAAGCAGGTTTAAACGCACATTGTACAAAACAAATTATATTTAATAACCACTAGTGAGGAATGTAGAATTTACATAGAAGAGAAATCAATTTTGATATGAATGATAATAATCAACGATTTTTTATTCATCTCAAATGCGTACCAAGCTAAACAATTTTGTGAGACTTTATAATAGAATCGAACAATGAATGATATAATGTCCAATGAAGGATAAAGTAACTTTGCGGATTCATAAACTTGACGTTACCGTTTTATTTTAAATTGACTCGTCCTAAAATGTTTTGTCACTGACTTCGAAAATTATACAATCTATTGTGACATTGCTTCATGGTACTACTACTGATCTAATCCATCCTTAAAATAATCCCAGCAGACTGGTTTGAGATCAATACACGACGAATTATTTGTTACCCTCATATAATAATAATTTATAATACAAGACGACTATTCATAAAAACAGAGTAATCATTTTCCCATGGAGAGATTAACTATTATAGTCAGAACTTTGTAATAACAAATGTGATCGCCTACTCGATATTCTTCGGCCACCGTGACGGAACTCACAAGGACAACTCGCCCGAAACTCGACCGAAAAAAATATTATTCCTTTGACCACAAATCAAACCCGTTCATCGATAGACAACAATAGTTAATGCTATTGCGACAGCGTTATATGATTGCTACAGGACTACTCGAGCCTGTCCAGGTACATGGAAAGGTATACGTACATGCATACATCTCTTACAGATGTTTAGCATATCTTCATAGAGTAATATATATGCATGTATATATTAATGATTGCAGTGATTAAATACTTGTTATCATACCACCCTTTTTGATATCGTGTATAAATAAATAAATAAATATTGGGCAACATCACATGCGTTACTCTGATCCCAATGTAAGTAGCTAAAGCACTTGTGTTATTTAAAATCAGAACTAACAACGGTACCACAAACATCTAGACCCAAGACAACATAGAAAACTAATGAACTGTTTCTACATCGACTTGGCCGGAATCAAACCCGGGACCTCGGAGTGACGTACCCATGAAAACCGGTGTAAACCCTACTCGACCACGAAGGTCGTTAATAAATATCTTCAGCTTCAATTTCAACGCTCTGAAAACGCGCAACTCATCTCCGTATTACAAATATTTCATAACAAACGTGTATCGCTTAATTGAAATACCTCGTGGTCGTCCTGATCGGAAGTGGTGCGGGTAGTTATTGACAAACTATGCAAATATCGTCTCTGACCTATCTCAATTATGTAAAACTAAACTGTTAACATCTAACACTAGTAGTTCGCCAATGTCAAACTGAAGCGGTACTATTTAAAATAAAAAATAATAATAGTCTATAAATGTCCCACTGCTGGGACATGACAACCACTTCTCTCTAGAGAAACATATGGAGCTAATCCAACAGTCCTTTACTTGGTGGTAGGGCTTTGAGCAAGCCCATCTGGGTAGGTACCACACACTTATCAGATAATCTACCGCCAAACAGCAGTACTCAGTATTGTGTTCCGGTTTGAAGGGTGAGTGAGCCAGTGTTACTATACACACAAGGGTCATAACATCTTAGTACCCAAGGTTGGTGGCGTATTGGCGAAGTGATGTTATATATACATTGTATAGACATTGTAAAAAAATATTTCTTAAAGCGCCATTCTCTGAGGGCGTATTGTTACCATCAGGTGGCCCATTTGCTGCCCCTACCTACATCATACCAAGTTCCACCCACAGTACCTAGAAAGTCTGAAATTCCACTTAAGCGTTATTTTTGAGGCATACAAATGTATGCAAAACAGTTTCAATAACTGATTGTGTAATATCGTGTTGTGTTCTTGTAGTGAATCGGTCAAGAGGACGCCATCAGCAATACTATTAGGTGCTACTTATTCAACAAATAATTTAAAATATTTTTACGATAAAAATCATTGTTTGCTTTGGCCGATTGAGTAAATGCTTTTACAATAAGTTTCAACAAAGGGTCTTATTAAAACAATGTATAGATCGACGTTTGCCAATTTTTGTAACACTTTCCTCTCTTGTACAAATATTTAATTTACTTGAGTGGGTATTTATTCTACACTTCTGAGAAAGGGCCCTTTCTATATATAGATGGTTTTTATAAACTTCAATCTTAAATTTAAGAAACTCTGTTTTTTTATCTGCCATTACTTAATTATTTTATGTAACTGGATCTCAGAAACTAATTATTTATTATTCGAGGTCGTATTTGTCGTAAGGTTATGTGTAAAAACTAATTAATATTTCTTATGTTAAAAATAAAATTATTAATCAAATAACAGATTCTACATATCAATATAAACACATCAAATATTAGAATCGACCCCAAAGCAGGTACCCGAGAATAATGCTATGCTATACCATAATGATTGATGATAAATTGAATATCAATTAAAGTGTCATTTTTATCTCTATTTAAAGTATAACGCCGGTCACGCGGTCATAATTTGAGCAGTAGCTATTTTTAATTTTTTTTTTTTATAATTAATACCTAAATATCAATAATTCTAAATATATTTTTTTATCAATGGTATGAATAATATGCAATATTGTAGTTGTGATTCGATAATCGTGGTATCCTGTGGCGCCGGTGTGCAAGCCCGTCTGGTTATTACCTCTCACCAATTACAATGCTTCTCATTGATTATATTTCAATAACGTTATTATTCCGGTTTAAAGTGTCATTGAGTCACTGTAATTACGCGATCTAAGATGGCAGTTCTGGTGTTACATACCTACTGCAGTGCTATTATCTATGGACGACGGTAGAAACTTAATACCACGTTAACCTCGATATACGTATTTAATATTCCATCGATACCGTTTTTGCAAAATTACAAAATATAATTGTAGACCAGTTTTTGTTTTAGAATACGATCTAAAACTTTTACTTAGTGGTAGGCCTTTATCCAAACGCGTCTGGGTAAATACCACCCTTCTCATACATAACATCTCAGTACCCAACGCTGGTGATGGATTGGTTACGCAAAAATGGTTAAAATTTTACAGGCTTATAACAGAAAATAAGTTTGTATATCAGAACCGCGATTAATTATTTTAAGCAATTAATTTTCTTTGTTAACACTGGATATGGAGCTCCCGTCAACTTGTGCCTACGTGTGCAAATCTGGCGAAACCGTCGGAAAATAATAATAAAAAAACTAAATTGTAGTATAGACACGATATCGGTCGAGACGGCTTTAACAAAAAGCTTTTCTACGGAATCTTTGCACGAACTGCGACGTATTATTCCTAAATCGCAAGGGTTCACTGCGTTATATTTTCTGATCGGCGTAGAGTTGTTTGTTGCCACTCCTTGAGTCGTCACCCTCTGACGTAGACTGATGTTTGTAGACATCGATGAATAAACATATTATGGAATAAAAATAACTTTGGTATCGAAGTTTATTTTTCTTGGAAATCACCTCTTTTGTTATTACATATAAACTACATACTCGTATATATAGTTGTACATATATTATTTAACGAAAAAATATGAATATTTTGACAACGATATAGCTCATTATCCAGTACACCACAGTAACCACTGACACCATTTTTCACTATTCAATAGCTTTAATTCAATCCGTACGTTCCGGAGTCGTCCTGCTGTCGCAGGCACCGACAATGTCTCAATTGAATGTAGCGCGAGTAAAACCGGAAAATATAACTTGTTTATGACGTTGGTATTTCCTGCCATGATCGAATCAAAATACTCGACTTAATAAAGAAGGAAAGTCCTAAAAAATTACCAAACAAGCAGTAAATGTATTTATAATTATGCTTACGTTTATATATAAATTTATTAATAGCGAAAGCGAGACTTTAATAAATGTGTGTGCGTAAACATAAAGTATAAATGGCTGTGCGTAAACATAAAGTATTTTTGAATACATAAATTAGGAAGAACATTGTTATCGATACGAATCTAAATAAAATTTCATAGATGATGATTTTTCTGAATCTGGATGATTCAGCTGTTAATCTCTGGATAGATGATAATTAAATTCGATAGGATGCGAGTTTATATATTATTGCTAAGCGCGAGATCAAAGCGATCGCGGCACGTTCGAGTAACGGATTAAGATTACATCCTATATTAAAATGAATTTAATACTTATTTAAAAGTTATTAATAAGTTGTGAGCACAGAAAACTCTTTTTATAAGAAAGGCCTCTTTCTAGCTTGAATAATTTTAACAGGAATTTACTTTCAGTAAAACATATAATGGACCATGTTCCATCTGGTGCTCTAATGTTAGACTAAGCCGATATATCGCAGCTTAGAAACACGTGGAAATGAACGGAAGTTTAAGAGACAAAATAAATTAAAATTTTGTCTTGCGTGAAGGAAAACATGCATAGCGGTTGGAATCCTGAATTAAAACCAACCTGCAGAGGAGCATATAGGTATAGCATGTGTGCGATATACATTATTATAAATTCGAAAGTAACTCTGTCTGTTACCTCTTTACGCTCAAGCTAGTAAACAGATTTAGAAGAATTTTGGTTTGGTATAGTTAGAGCCCTGAGGAAAGGTGTGAAACGGGAGATGGAAATTTGTATTTAGAATAGTAGGACGATATTTTACATGTAATAATATGTAATAATATACAATGAGGCCCTAACAAAAGCTGAAGATACAAGTGATAAGAACAGGTCACATAGAACCGGATATTTTCGGCGAATATCTTTCCGACAATGTTATGAATAATGAACAAGTGAAGTTCCTAAGTCCTTGGAATTGACAGAGTTGCCTTATGGGAACTTTCGATGATGATTTCTAGTACTTTCGATGCATAATCTTGAAGCATCAAGATATTAACAGCACACGACAAAAATTTACCTACCATACCACACAATACTCTATTATTGTGAGACAAATAAATATGACAGGAAAAGCAACGACAGAAGTTGTATTAATTCCCCGTATTCTAATAATTCCGACCAGAGAGACTCAAGTTTCTAATAAAACTCGGCATCGCGATGACAGTAAATAAAGCTGAAGAACAAACACTAAAAGCGGTAGATGTACATTTAAATATAAATTAGTTTATTAGTCCATTTAAATTAAATTGTTTTGAATGCTAAACAACAAAATGTGTAGTTTTTACCCTTTTTAGTTAGAAAGCAAAATTAATATATTTCATTAAACTGTAATGCTCTTGATGTATCCGATGCATCGGTGTTTGTAGGAATAACATTAAATTCTAAACCTCAGTGGAACCCAACCCAAGTTTAACAAGAAACTGATATTGGTACCGCACGTCTAGTATATTTTGTTTTTTTCTCATAGTATTAAATTCTTGGAGCAGAATTTCAATTTCAGAAAAAGACATCACTTCGTTTTTCAAATGTTTTAGAAGAATAACTGAGTTTTTTGCCGGTTCTTCTCGGTAGAAATTATATTCCAAAATGGTGGTAGCTTTACTTTTAATACAGTTCTATAAAATGATAATTCAAAGGTGCTCGTAAAAGCCTATTAGGTTTAAATATATTTTGATTTTGACATAAACTGTTTATCATGACTATATACCTATACTATAATAAAAAATAAACACTCAAAGTGAAGTTTTCCACTGGCGCCCAATTTGGGGCGCGCACGAGTAACCTTATTACGGTCTGATACCTTCTAATATTACAAGGTAATTTTATATTTAACTTTCCTTTACATGTTGTATGCATAAACGCTCCTGCCAATTTAATTTGAAGTTAGCCATGAACCAAGAAGCCACCAAAGAGCACAAACTGCTAGCGTTTTTCATTTAAAAATGAAAATCAAGGCAAACGTATCTCTTCGATCTCACAGATGTACGCGCGGGTATAGGTAAGTTTAAAATCATCCTATATTTTGATTCCTGACCTTACTTGTAAGCTGAACCCCTTCATAATAATGCAGATATTGTAAAACCTACAATACGATTTCATTTTTCATCTCAATAGATACGTTATAAAATTATTTTAAATAACAAAAACCTTTTCCTTTTATTTCTTCTTTTTATGATATAGGTTGGCGGACGAACAAAACGGTAAGTGGTCACCACCGCCTATAGACAATGGCGGCATATAAAATATTAACCATCTACAACATCTTACATCGCCAACGCGCCACCAACCTTGGGAACTAAGATGTTATGTCCCTTGTGCCTGTAGTTACACTAGCTCACTCACCCTTCAAACTAGAACACAACAACATAGATTAATTTTGCCACCTACCCAGACGGGCTTCCACAAAGCCCTACCACCGAATAAATTTCTTATATATACTTATATTATAAAAGCAGGAGTCGCTTTAACAGATAAAAATACTCTTGCTTTTATAAAATGCTCATGCCTTTTGAATTGATATTAATGAAAATTTGACATTGACGAAGCGTGACACTTTAGAAAAGAATGCATATAAATATCAAACATACATGTTGATGCGGCCGGTATTGTGGTGAACAGTTAGTCTAATATAAAAGTTTTAATGTCATACCCACGTGTATAAAAGTTTACCGCTGAAGTCTGAGTATGTTACCGCAGAAAATTCGGGAGTAGGCACTTCAGATCTACTAACGACAACTTTCTAGACTGTAGATAACTATCCGTGTTACGTGAGTGTAAAAGTTGTCTAAATAAGCTTAAATCTTTAGAACTTAGTAGGGTAAATACTTGAGATAAATCTTGAGTATTTATTACTATATTAAGAGACCAGTTTTTGGTGGAATAAAATGATTTAAATATTCTCAGATCCAGCTTTAGGCAGCTTCATTGATCTATAAGCCGATTTGCACGGCTGCAGATTTTGAGGACTTATCGGTTTCAAGACTCGAGTAGAGCCTATAAAAGTGATTGATTTTTTTTAGTAGGATCAGCTTCCTGAATGCTGTATATCATTACATCCAAAAAAATAATATAGATTGGAACTGGAATAAGTTTATACAAATCAATATAAAAAATAGCTATTGTGCCAATCGTGGTGAATGGTCGTACGATTTCTAACAATATGTCCTTTGAATCTAAATTCTGATTATATAGGCGATATATTAAATATTTCGATTACAAATAAATAGTTATTATGACGAATTTTTGAATCAAAATCGAAGTGTCTGTTATAGTCTTAGATACTTGAAGTTAAACTGAATAATGATCATAGGACATCATAAAAACATTAAATAACTGTATCGGAAAAAACTGCCTGCAAAAATAGAGGGATAACTTTTCACAAGGTTACTGATGCGAAAAAATAGATAAACTAATATTATCTTTCCTGTGAATGAACTATTCGCTGAACCATCGGAGGTGCATTGGAATATTATATTATTTAGATTTGAGAAATTGTTCAAGTATTGCTAGAATATGTTGCGTTCAAAATTAAATGGATGAAAAGTATTTTCAAGTTTTAAGTGTTTGTAATATGACTCTACATAAAAAGTACTACATATGTTCATACTTATAAAAAATACCATAATATTGTTGGAAATTTACAGAAGATGACTGTCACAAATTTACAAAAATTACTCTGTTAAATGTCGGTAGTAATACTGACAGTATCGGTATATGTAAAAGCTCTGACAACTTCTCTAAAACGTTTTGAAATTAAAAGAGTTTGTAATATTGTTAAAAAATATAGAATTATCTGGACTTGAATGTACTATCATTCTAAAAAGTACCCGGGCACTTTTGAAACAAGATTATGTAGGATTCCTAGCCACTAAAATCACAGTGAACATCTTCGGCACGGATTGAAGCGATTGTGGGATCCTGACGATATAACGCTCCGCTCCTAGCTTGGCGGAGCTTTCCCCACAGGGCACCTCGGTTAGCTGGCGCGTACACCAGTTCAAGGCCATCTCAATTTTCTATTATGTTCTGACAAGTTCAAACAAAATCAAAACATGAACAGCTGGTAAAAATTAAAGAATAATAATCAAAATATTCCATATTCAAGTAGGCTCTTCTAAGTACACTTGAAACGTCATGTTACAATATTTAATTAAATATAAAGCTACATTAGTAACAGGTACAATTACCCAGCGAAACCGACAAGAAACTCAGTGGCGTTAATATGTATGACGTTATAAATCAGAAGTAACAATATGAACATATGACAGTCACTAAGCCTAAAGATATAACGAATATTAAAAGCGCTAGTAACAACTCAGTAGATTAAGATAAATTACTTTACTCAGCAACAAGAGCGAATGACTCATTTATTAGACTTGAGCTAGAAAAGTAATTAACGAAAGAGTGAACGTCATCGTTCATTATATTAATCCACGCGGTGTTGATCGACTTTTTAAGTGAAACTGTTTTGGGCGTGATGAGAGAAAATTTTAAGGTCTAAATAGAACAGTATGTATCGTTTCTAAGGTTAAGTTTCATTGGTATCTAGCTATTCTTTTTGATTTCATATATATGTCGGAGTCAGTCGTCACATCAACGTAATGATAAAAGTACCCAACTTGATTTGTTGTTTACTCGATGATAATTACAATTAGCTAGATTTTTAATGCAAATCTTTTACGACAATTCCTAATTATATTTGGTATGATTTACTAGCTATCTGCGATTGACTTATGACGACTAGTTCCGATTTCGGTAATTGTTAATAGCGTTATGAAACATTATAAACGATTGTTTATTTTGTGTCACCTAGAAATAACTTCAAATTGACTGTTCTTGATTAACGATAATTCATATTGGAATATTTTGTGACTTTTACCTTGCTAGCAAATTTAATTGCTTTGTATTTACATTTTGGTAAACACGTGGTTGGCGTTTCGCGCCACGGACAGAGTTGTTGGGATTGTATCATGGTTGAGTATTGCTGTTGGTCCTACTGGCCTTTACAGCGTCACCGAACGTTGGGGCGAGTGTTACGACTCTGCCTTAGAGTGAACCCTTTTGGGCTCGAGAGTGACGTTCGTTCTGAGGGTGTCTCCTATGAGATCGCACCTCGGCTCAGAACGTAGTCGGTGGGGAGACCGTAGTCGGTGGGGTCCAGTTGTTGGGGATAGGGGCTAGGGTATAAATACCATGTTCACTGGCTAGTCTTCAGTCGATTCCGAGGATCGACTTAAGCAAGAGCTCTAGCTGACAGACAAAACTGTCGGTTTACCCCTCAGGCTTGACTGCCTTTGCTACGCTATTTAGTTAGCTGTACTTGCCCGCTTGTACGCGGTTACGCTGCCTTTCGGCATATTGATTTATATATCCTACATATATAACATTGAGATTTATTTGTTTCCAACATGAAAAATGATTAAAATTTTAATACAATCAATATTGAACCCAGTAATACTGCCACCGATATTAATCCATACTGTTCTAATAACAATGCCACTCACATCACGGTGTTTTTGTATTGAAGTAGCTTGTAATATTTGGAAAGCCTCTCTCACTTCGATTGGGATCGACTGCTCGTCATTTGTCACTACTTAAGTATGTTCTTGATCGTTGAGACGCCTACTGGGGCCTTCTTGAGGTCATTGTTGATGAAGGATAAACGAGTTAAGGAGCTCAGTTGTTCAAGTTTAGCTTTTTCTTAATCACATTATTTGATGCAAATCCAAATGGGAAAAGTAAGCTGTAAGTTTTATTATTAATATTTATTTAAAGAATAATAATATTTGAGATAAATTAATTGAACTATAGCTATTGCTGATGTGGCTGAAATTTAAATTTAGAAACAAAATGTATACAAGCAACGTCTGAATCAATTAACAATAAAAAAAACATGTTCATGCTTGGATTTACACCGGCGACCTTCGGAGGAAATCCACGTGTTCTGTCTATGTCTATTCGTAGAACATAGCCATAAAAATATTTTATAGAATAATTAAGAATCTCCTTTTAGCTTAAAATTCTCTAACCTCTGCGACATTACTAAAATTAGGAGTTGAAAATTTTAAATAAAATAAAAGATTACACGTGGCGGACGGTGTAATTTGTGAAATTATAGCCGTAAGGCATTCGATACGAATGTTGCAAATATTTTCGTTCGGTGTTCATATATGTTTCTAAGTAAAATAAATAACATGAAACGAAAATACAATCGCTACTGTTATTAATTATTCGAGATGTATCGCATGTTCGTGTATTTCATGAGTTTGTTATTTTGTAAATAAATGTCACTTTTGGGATAAAATATTTGTTACATAATTTTACTTTATATGATTGCGATTAAAACACAAATATAATATACAAAATAGTATTTATACATTGGGAAGTTGCACGTGTGTGTGTTTTATTAAAATGTTCAAATGTCCAAGATTGCAATTATTATTCGCATCACAGAAGGTTCTTGTAGCTTATTAACGTCAGTATACTTTTGTTGTTACCTAATTTCTACTAATCTTTTATTTCGTTGTTAATTTTATTTAAATCCTTATTCCATGGTGTTTACCAGTAATTAGTTTATCATTTTGTTTCAGTAGTTTATAAGTTCGAAGCTGTCATAGATGTACATATATTATATGTTATAGGTTCTTGTTTAACCAAATAAAAAAAAGTTCAGTGATGGTTTTGATAATTAATCAGATTAGATAGCCAAATTGGTATTTAGAACAAGAGAGGCCAACAATCCTTCTGAAGAATATGTGTGTACGTAACATCTGTCGACCGAGAACTGCCCCTGTCGACTTTCTTGTCGAGAACTGCCACGCCATCTACCAACAAATAGCGCTCATTAAAAGTCAAACCAATGTCTTTTTGCTATTTACGTTGACATATATAATTGTTGCGCGTGTGATGTGTACTGCGTTATAGTTTAATTTTTAGGTAAAATAAACAGTTGAATCAGTTTACACGCGATTTTAAAACAAATAGTAAATAAGGGAGAGATAATATTAAAGTTATATAAAGTGTTATAAGTTGTTTCCGTCCCATAGGATTATATATCGCGCGAGAAAGTTCTATAAAGAGTTCACAAGACATCATAATCACTAGCTCGGGACTGAACACGTTGAAGCGAATAGCTGGTAACTACACAAGTGCCAGTATCGACTGAAGTTTGTTGTAAGTTTGCAGTTAATTGAGGCGCGTGTGACGGTAATTATTAACTCGAGGGCAAACTTAGCAGATTTCTACGACATTGTAACTTTAAACTTTTTAAACTTTTATAGGACGACGCTTTTAATTTATTTCTTTATTCGACTCAAAAATCGTTTGTACTGCAATATACAAGCGAATATATTAGCTGTTTGCCAATTTAGGCCCGATCTACTGGAAAACGTACGGAATAGTATTTATGTTATAATATTAATATTCATTTATATATTGGAAATGGAGTTGTTTTTTTTTTAAACTATATTTTAGAAACGATTTAGTTTGATTACTGATTGTAAAATTTTCTACAGATTGTAATTCAAAAGTGTTTCTACCAGCTGGCTACTTGCAAATTATGGGATAGCTCCAAAACATGGATTCACACTTGAATAGTCAAAATTACTAGAATTAATAATATCCGGTTTTCCGAGTATAGGCCGATCGCATAGAGGGTTGATGATATTTGTATTAATATAATAAGTATGTGGTATTTATTAACAATAAATAATACACCTATTCTCATTTTTATATGTTGTTAAAGATTTCATCTACTTATTCTTCATTTCTTTTACGTTCGACAAATATAAGGAAAAGTTTATTTACTTCGATGTAATTCCATACTCGGAACCACATTTCTTAACGGCTGATCAGTCGGTGGATAACATTCTTTTCTCTTTTTGAAACAAATTTATTAACTTTCTTGATATTTTGATTATTTAGGTGTTATACGTGGTAATCTGTTAGTATCGAATATAATCCTATTAATTTTAATAATTCTCTCACGGAAATATAAACAACTTATACAGGGTGTTTAATTAACTTGGAAAAATGATCTCCACGAGCGTATTATCTAAGTATTTACGTAAGCTTAGATTAATTGAAGACGCAACAAACGCTGGCTATAAAATATTAATTTGCAGACACGTCATCTGCACAGCTAAGCGCGATCAATCAAAGCCTCCGAGACAGCGGGAATTCTATCGCGGCAAACATAACATTCTGGAAAGCGACAGCGTGGCATATTCTATCGCCTCCAAATACGATTATTCATCCAACGGCTCATTAATCCTGTTTGATTTACCGTCAGCCCTGACACCATGGAACTCTGCCCTACATAGCTAACCGGGTTGGATTGTTTATTTTACAATCGGGTCTTCGAGAGGGCCCTCAAATCCAACCTTTAATCTACCGGCGTGTTATTAAACGCTTCGCTTCCCAAATGTTATATAAGGTCACAGAAATTTTAATTAAGCCAGCAGCTAACTTTACATATTCGTTTTTTTTGGATAATATACATATACATATATATTTTATTGTGTCGGAGTATTTATTACTCATAGAGTAGAAGCCTTATTCCTGAAAAATATAATATGTTTTGAAGTAGTGTAGTAGGTATATTAAGGAGTTGTTTTAAGCACATCACGCTATTATCAATAAGAGTGGAACTTAAGAACGTTAGGTAAAAGTACTCGTGTAACCGGTAACCACCTGATTCACTCCAACTCAGCCAACCCTAGACGATCGCCGCTCGTGAGCACCTTTACCTGGAGTTCCCAGGGAGTATCGCACGTGAGAAGTGTTGCCGACGTCCATGACAGCGTACGGTAGCCTAACATAAAAGTTCGTCGTTCCTAACGTTAACGCAGCGGAAGCTCTCAAAAGGAAAAAGTATACATATATATAACCTTCAGACTTCCTCGATAAATGGTAAAACAAACGAACTTTTCAGCTTTACATTTACATTTGAATCGAATATTTTGTCATAATATGCTTATACATACAATCATACAACTGCTTTGTTTAGTCTAATTTTTAAAGTTGCACTGCCTTCACAAAACCCAAGCCAACCTGAAAAACATTGATCGCGGTTTTCAGTCAATAACCTCTAAGTAGTAGACCGCAGTATTTAAGTTGACAATGTAGTTAAGGTATGTGTGCGCAAACACAGATTCACTCAGTATTGCCTCACTCTCGTGATCCGATGGGACGGTAATCTGACACGGGCGGAGATAGATCAGGCGCAACAACGTTAGCGTGAGCCGGGCTTTTCGAGGCACGGAATTGTAATAAGGATCTCCAGGCTCATAAAATAGTCGCTTTTACTTACAAACTTCAGATATTTGTTAGTTTCGAATGATATAAGCGTTTCAAACTTGAGTGCCTGTAATTACACTGGCTTACTCACCTTAGAAACTGACCACTGAAAGACAAAAAGAGGTTGAACTATATAAAATGTAAACGTCAGTAAAACTTCTTACTATTTAAGTGAAATGATATTGACCGTAATCCACTCGACAGCGTATTATATTTTTGTAAATAAAATTTTAAATGTCTAATTTCTCATCATTCGACTACGCGCGGCCCTACCGGCCACAGGAAACCGCGGCATTTTGATCGATCTCTTAATGAAAATTTAACTGCGTAAACGTATAAACAAAACTTCGTTTCATTCCACCACATTCTTAGACATTATAAATCAATCCGAGTAATCTTGATGAATGTTATTGTTATTACTACGCTAAGTACTCACTCGATTATGCTTACTCCCACTAATGTATTAAATATACATACAACGCTTCAGCAGATATGACTCTGTAGGTATTTATAGTTGCACGACTTTTACGTACACGAACAAGTACATGTTGTCAAATATTATATATAAAATATACATATAAACTCGTGGTTTTACGTGCGCTATACATTTTTTACACTGGCTTACTTACCCTTCAAACCAGAACACAACAATACAAAGTATTATTTTTGTGTAACGATGAAATGTAATTTAATGTAACAGTCTGGTAATGTCCAACTACTGGGCTAAGGACTCCTCTCCATTTTGAGTAGAAATTTATTCCACCACAATGCTCAAATGCGGCTTGGGATACACAGCTAACGCTGTTTTCCTTCATCGCCAAGCATGATATGAATTATAAACACAAATTATGCGCATAAAAATCTAGTTGTGCTTACTTGGGCTTGCACCCGCGATCATCAGCTGAGATGGACGCGTTCTTCTTAAACGCAAATATTTAGCAAAAACTATGCAAGGTTTCAAACTTTAGAACCCTTTTAAGATCCAACCAAAATGAAAATGTGGGTCTTGATTTTTAATGTACAGCCATTTCAATTTGGGTTAATAGAATAGCAATTTCATTGGATCAAACCAAAAAAAGGGAAGATACGTCACTGGCTCCTTTGAAGTGACCGCACCTACACGGTTCAATTCGCAATTCCCTTAAGTTACAACGAGACTGGGGTACGAAGTTCTTATGAGTTTGACTCACATTTAATACCGTATTCATTTAATAAACAGTCCTTAACCATATTGTCATTTGATTACAGCGAGTGTACGAATTGGTCGTCATATTTATAGTTATTTGCACAAATTGCGCAAACACGGAAATAATACCAAATAGCTATTTCTTCATTTGTCATTCCATCAGATTTCTTGCCATCATCACGAGATGAGATCACTCTTTCTATTAAAAAAAACCTTCCTCTTGAATCATTAAGAGCAAGGTTTATATGTACATGGACAATATATTAGGAAAACGCCGATAATTTTATAAAGATTTTAGAGGTTTCTAATGTGATGTCGTAAATAAACAATTTTTTTGCACTTACATTGCAATCGCTATCTGAACCCTACAAGATAGATCAAAATAATGTACAGTATTGTACACCTAAAAAGGTCTAAAAAAGTAATATGTAATGGTATATCTCTCCTATCTCTTCATAACCCAAAATAAACAGAGAGCATTAATCCTTATTCAATAAAGTATCTTGCATTTAATATAGACCAATCCCTTTACAGCATGTAATTTAAATGAATATTTTCGAAGATATTACAGATTTAAAATGCAGGGATATAGCGGTCTGTATTGTCTAATGACAAAGAAGCTTCTAACATGTACAATTGTACATATTTTAAGACATTCATTTAGTATCAGCATTGCACCCGTGCGAAGCCGGTGAGGGTCGCTAGTAATATTACATACAAGGGCTTCTCCGAAATGAGCTTCATCTTGTGGTATAAGTTTGGTATTATTTATTAGCGCATCAAACAATCTATCAAAATATATTTTTATTCGAATGACTTTTACATGTACTTTTGAATTGTCATTTTACACAATTGTAGTAAACGTAAAGCTACCACCAGTTTGGAATGTAGATTCTACTGAGAAGAACCGGCAAGAAACTCAGTGGTTACTCCTTTCCGCCATTTTAATTACAGAGAATGTCAGTAAAGTACACTTACATCTTGATATATCCTTCCTAGAAATCAATAAATACTAAGTCCACACGCTAATCCATTTTTTTTTATTTATGTGTTATATACGTCGGAGGAGCAGGATGCCGAACAGTTGGGTTCGGGGATTGATCCGACATTTGGATGACTATGTGGGCGTGCAATGGAGATATTCACAAAATAAAACCTATTTAATATCATCTAATCACTGTATTGATTGATTAAATAATCGTACACCACAATAATATCAAAAGATTACAATAATTCATCTCGATTAAGAGCAACTGGGTTTGCTAGCAACCATCGCATTCGAGGAGCTTGTCAAAACATAACGACTCTCGTTGCCATGACCCTTACATCTACATTCGGGGTGACCCGTCTTAAAAGTAAATCAGCTATCAAACATTATTGCCAACTACTCGATTCCTTAATTATCCAAATCAACAACCAAAGTAACCGCGCCCCGTTATATATATATATTATATTTCTAAATTAATTCGATTTGATATAACTTTTATATAATTAATGTGATTTTACTCATACAGCTGCGTTTTCAACCCTATTTTATTAAATTTTTCTCAAACACATAACAATATGATATGCCAATAATAATATTTACGAAATCTACATCAAGTGACTTATTGTGTAAATAGAGAACCTCTTTTTTATTTTTGTTTCTCAAGAAATAACGTTATGTAAAACTCTCTCGAGGGTTGATGAAAGATTATCTTTATTTGATTCATTCGATATAGAAAATATATTTCCTTAATACAAGCAAAATTGCAAAACAAAAACTAGCAACATTTGTGTTCTTGTATGATATTAATAATAAATTCAAAACGCATTACAGGACACCTAGTACAAATCTTAATTACACGCGCTAGTTTAAATTAAAATTATAGCAACAAGTCCGCAAGATCCCAACACAGCCGTGCAAATTAAACCGACCCGGTTAAAGCCTCGAGCATGAGGCCCGTGCGTCTGTGTCGGTCCTCGGCCGTCGGTCGTCGGTCGCGGCTGACGGCCGTTGCGTCAAGTGGAGTAAATGTTTGCCGTCCACACTCCGCGCCTCGCCATATGAGATTGTGTTTGTTCAAGTCCTTGGACAAATTTAGCAAAACAACTCGTTCGCCCCGCTGACATGAGTGAATTGCCTCGTAAAGACGTTCCATTTGTATAAATACCTGACAATGTTTTATATTTTCGTAGCTAATAGGAAAGGTCTGATAATTTGGGTAACTTTTTAAGAGCTGGCCTGTAATGGGGCAACGTTCTCTCAAACTTATGTTTTACAAGTTTTGCAAGTCAAGTGTTATGCAAAACAAGTAGCCAGTGTCCTTTCTTGGGGTTCAGGCTTGCTACGTACCGAATTTCGTCAAATTCGGGTACAGTGGTTTAGCGGCCGTGAAAGAGAACCAGACAGACAGAATTATTTCGCACTCATAATATTTGTATAGATTATATGTTGTAAATTTTGATGATTATTGGCAGAACATTGACGTAATAGGAATGGTAGTGATTTTCTGCTGTTTTGTTAGGATCAGTCGAGGGTCGGGTCTTCTAGCAGTTATTGGGTCTTTTTGTCGAGAAATTCTCAGGAGAAGCCCGGAGTCTGTTAATGAGCAATGTTAATGAAACCCGTGCCTCGCACATCCCGTGAAGCCGTTGGTCCTGCGTCTGAACTGTTTCTGGTTGTTATTGTATTGCCGACTGGATATTGAGAATGAAGGACTCGAGTTATATTTTACGCACACACTAGCGCACTATAAAACGTTCTTCGTTATTAATTATCTAGTCTAATTGGTCACCGTGACTGAAATCGGTGAGGACATCATTATAAAACTTCGATACACAAAGGTGTCCGCTATAAATATAATGAAATTGAATATTTTTGGTTCAGATTTTAAATAAGAAAACGAGGTGTAGTGCGCGAAACAATGATGGGAAGTAACAACAGCGATCCACAATCAAAAGCGACTGCGAGTTCCCGGTAGCGCAAACGCGTGTTCATAGTAAATACGTCAAAAGTACTGTAACTCCTTATTAATTATAGACGTATTTACAAATTGTTAATTACTGCACACACTACTGAGAAAATTCTCAATGCAATTTTCTTTAATGCAAATGCATTAGCTGTTGGTGTTATATTCGCTTTTGTTACTTCACTACAATAAATTTTCATTTGTTTTTAAAATCCGATCTCATTACTAAATCATTTTTAATATTAGTAAAAAATGGAAAGGAGTTATAAATCCACGCTGATTATATTCTAATAATATAAATGCACTCAATAGCAAATTTAATTACCTACCACCATTCAAGATTGCTTTATTTTCTAAGTATTCACCTGAAACTTATCTAATAATTTCATTTGAGAGACTGCGTTTAATCGGAGTTTGGTTTAAAGAACTCCGATAAGGCTCTCGGGGTAATATTATAATAATGAGATCGTACGAACATAAGCCAATACGCACTTGAAAGGTTTCTGCGCGCTCGTACTCTCTTTATTACCTCACGATCCTATGACAAAGTGGAAAGAGTCAGATTAAAATACGCTTGCAATGCAAATAGAGATCCATTACCAGATGTTCTAATATTTTATAAGCATTGATTTTAGTTAACCTGTTATGTTATGTTTATTTATTTTTAATAGAAATAAATGTCCCACGAGCTAGCTGGGTGTCCTCTCGCCTTGAGGATCTCAAAACTCTCTAGTTTGGAAATTTAGCTTACTTGAAAAAGATTTTCTCAAGACGACGAAGGAATCTTCTACGCGGAGTAGGAAATTAATTATTTACACAAATTAAACACAATAATCTGGTTTTGAAATTAAAATTAAAATCTGCACCAACTTACGATAAAACAATTCTTTATTTCGTCTTGTTTAAGATTTTTTAATAATTTCTTAATTCATTGTTTGCATGCGTGAATACTAATAATAAAACTCTAAATACTAAAATTATACATATCCGGTCGCGGCGTAATGATCCCAAACATTGATAACTGTCTTAATAAATGAAAAACATTTGCTTTAAAAACCGAACAATATAAATGTATACATTACTCAGACTAACAAATGCCTTACCGAAAGCTTTTCTCTTCGCTCGCAAAGATAAATCCACACGCTTTCGACCGCAACTATCCCGTTTCAAACAATATAATAAGTTGCCTGACCATATTTCGACAACGGCCGCCCACCTCAAAGACATACGCGCATGTCTTTTTCCAAACCCCTGATCAACTTTTTGTGTAAGTTTGTATTATTTTAATTGAGTTTAGCACTTTAATGTACTCGCATGGCCGTCAACGTAACCAGACACCAGGCAGTGATGATCAACAGTTCAGTCATAAGTTTATTGTGTGCATACAGGTGCACTGTCTATTAACTAACTTCTGTAATCCGACGGGACCAACTAATCCACTTTCTTCCTAAAATACGAGACAGCTTCTTAGTCTAAGGCTACTAAGAATGTCGTGACAAAAAAAGAAAAATTATTTTCAATAGCGTGACATTTGAACCTCTGTACGTCGGGATCTGCCGAATAAAGTATCCGCCAGACAAGCGGGGCAGATAATATATTAAATGTAATTAGTAAAATTAAAGCTGCTCATTAAAATATATTCGTTTGAAATTAGTTAACGAGTCCCGTCCTACACTAATTGCAATTTCATTCAAAACGACATCAACTGTAATGGTCCTTACGTTTCACGTTGTCTGATAGCCTCTCTCTGTTAATACGCGTTTAATATTTTCCAGCGCCTCTGTAATTACTGTAATTACTTTTTCACTTGCCTCTTTCGAATACCCTACAACAATCTTAATTTATTTGTTAAAGATCAAAAACTGTCGGTTACGGTCGTAGCTGGCTCGTTGACAACCCTCACAGATTGATTGAGTACTCGGTATAAAATCTCGTTAATGGCTGCTTTAATTTTAATCACCTAAATATATTAATTTGAAAGTAAATTGACGAGTATATTCGTCCCCGTATTGTTGTCATCTCGTCGCTTTTGTGGTTGGCGTTATGTGAGGTAATTTCATTTCATTATTTTATGACAAAAGTTTATATTAAATTATTTATATTTTTAAAAATAAACGATCACACCATCTTGTCTATTTAGTTTTAGTAGTTATCGCATTGTGTGCCGTATAAACATACAGATAAGATGAATAATATTTCAAAAGAAATACTTATTAAAAAAATGGTCATCGATTCTTTTAGCCTATAAATTCCAAACCCTCAGCAATCAAAGCTTTACAATCTGGCTACAAAACAAGGACACTTTAAAAGTTAAAATTGATATTGATATATAATTTAACTGAACAATTTTAGGAAACTAATGTGTATTTTAGCTCGACCTCGATTATACAAGTTACAGCTCCTATAATACGCGTCGATATTGTAGAGACAAACCCGCGTCATAGTGACGTGACGTCACTGTAACTGACCTGTCAAGAAAATACATACCGTTATCTCGCTGATAATGCGCTTCCCTCGAGGCTATGAGCTTGCTGGAAATGAAGATGCATATTTTTGATTAATCACTTGAAACCCGTTCATGATCAAAAGGATTATATATGTTAATAAGTAGACAATATTTTTTATAATTATATTAAATTTATCCAGAAATTATAACGCTTTTTTACGTACATACATATTGTATATGCCGCAATCCTTTAGCTTAATGGTTGACTTATTGAAGTTTAAACCAAAAAATAAACAATTATATAAAAATATTAACTGACAAACAATTTAAAATTATTTAACATTAGGTATGGAAAGATAACATTAAAAGCGTTATCTTTAAGATAGTATATGACACGCATCATAAGGTCTAAAAAGATATATTGTTCCAAACTTCATTTTACGAAATAATATAAAATCAAAATAGTTTACGTCTAATTTCTTATACTTTATCCAATAATATACTCCATGTAATTTTAAAAGATATAAATAAATGAAACAACAAAGTTCAAAGTAATTTACTAGGGTGTCGGTTTCTCGGGTAACCGATAGTTTATGTGGCTACAGGCCCAAAGGTCCTGTATTTAAAACAAACAACAAATTTTAGCGTTTTCGTTTCAAGAAAATCTCAATAGCTGCACTGGGTTTGGATATATTACGCTTGCGTTTTACGTTATGTGACTATTCCCTGCCTATCTTAGTTAAAATATAATTTTACGTTTAAATTTCTTATATCTAAATATCGGTTTGGCTCGTGATTTCGTCTAGTTAGTTAGGATCCATATAACGTTGACTTTGTGTAATAACCGTGTTCTTTTAGAGCGTCAGAGATTATAAATTCAATCGACTATAGAGGAGTCAAATAAAACCAGGTTTATCTTTTAAATGCGTTTTTAATATAAATATTTTGTTTAATTAATTTGAATAATAATAATCGAATGTATGAGATACCGGTCCCATTTCCTTTAACACCTCTTACGAGTAGCTGAAGGATGTCGCTCCTACCCATCTTTATATATTTAACTCTTTTGAAAAATATAAAAGGGGGAGGAGGTTGAAATGGCCCCGCGCCCGCCATCAACTGTAGATTCCAACCATAGATCGGCGAACCTTCATCGAACATGGGAAGTGCGATTTTATAGTGTGCAAACACTTTGTTAAATAATATATGAACTAGAACTAAAGTCCAGCAGGTATCACAGCCGTAGCTGAGGTGTATAAAAGACTAATAGTCTTATAAATAAAACTAGACCGTAGTCCAGCGGATAGCACAGTAATAACTTTGTTATTCAAATCGTCGATTAGACTTATAAATAAATCAACAAACTAGACCGTGGTCCAGTGGGTTTCACAGTCGTAACTGCGGTGTTTATAAAGTAGCCAATGCTACAACAATAATAATAAAAATAAGGATCAAAGTCCCATAAATAGTCAATCAGTCATAGCTGAGGAAATCTGTAGTCAATGGGTTTAACCCTGGATTATCATTGCATTAAATCACTGTTTCTCATACCAGTTCAAGTGCACGACCATCAGGCGGCCTAATGCAAGCACAACGTTATTCGTTGCTATATCCACTGTCGCAGAGTGTCGTTTTATCGTAAGATAATACGTATTAATTCCAAACATAGTGGAATAATATTCAATTAAACTCATAGATTACCGCGTAGGAATCATTTAAGTGGATTTAGCATAATTTGCTATATTTTCTACCGTAGTAGGTTATAAAGTATGAATATATATATATATCATGTATCATAAACGTATAATCGTATTCTTTCTTATAACTAAGACTTATATCTAAGACTTATAACTAAGACTTATCACTAAATCGAACGTTTTCTTAACTAGCTTATAAACCTTGTATACGCTTCGCGTATCACGTTTTACTTAAATCTATAACTATACAGTGGATATACTTAACTCTACAACAGGCACACACCCGACAGTCGATTACCTAAACCAGCTTCGAACTCAGATCATTATTTGCACGTGATAATTAACTTCAAAGAGATATACGCAGTCTTATTACTAAACTAGGTGTCCTACTACAATATTTCTTATAATATCCTTAACACTGGGCTAAGGAGGCGTCCCTAAAAGGACGAACATTTTGCTACAAACGACACTTCTCGTATAAAGCGATTAGTGCGCCATATATGTATAGTGATGCCAGCCTGGATGAAATCCATTATTTGGGTCCTTCACTGCATGAACGTATCACTTCAGCATTATTACAGCCTCCGCAACGCCCTGCAACATTCGGTCGTGATTCTGGTACTACCGATTGATGAGAGACATCAATAACGACATCGTAACGTCAACCAGCCATAGCTCAGTACCACATAGCACATACACTACTCTAGTAACCCGGTAAGACAGAGTGAGGGACATTACCGTATCGCCAAAGACGTTATACAGTAACCTCAAACCCCGAAACTATCTCACGTAGGCAGCCTCATTGGTAACAGAAGGAGGGACACTACCGTATCGCCGAAGACGTTATACAGTAACATCACACCTCGCAACTGCATCACCTAAGCAAATTCAAGACAACATCGCCACGAGGGACACTAATGCAGCGACTCTCGGTCGAGCCACACAGCCTCAGACCACGCGTCGAATCATCAAGAATCCACCAGAGTATATTCAGTACAGTACTCGTGCGCGATCATTTTGCATGTGCATAGTACAAATATATTATAAAGGTTTTGTTATTTAACAATAAAAATCTTAAAACATCAACATCATTAGATCGTTGTCGTCGTGATCGTATCAAACAGTTATACCAAACTTGGATCTGTTTACTGATAATAATTGTGGAGTTTTAGAACGACCGGTTTACGAACTTACGTCCGTCGATCGACACAGTTTTACATGAAGAGTATTTATTTCGACCGCTATACGAACTTACATCCGTCGATCGTCACAGTTTTACATGAAGATTATTGATTTCGACCGCTATACGAACTTACATCCGTCGATCGTCACAGTTTTACATGAAGATTATTGATTTCGACCGCTATACGAACTTACATCCGTCGATCGTCACAGTTTTACATGAAGATTATTGATTTCGACCGCTATACGAACTTACATCCGTCGATCGTCACAGTTTTACATGAAGATTATTGATTTCGACCGCTATACGAACTTACATCCGTCGATCGTCACAGTTTTACATGAAGATTATTGATTTCGACCGCTATACGAACTTACATCCGTCGATCGTCACAGTTTTACAATATAATATCGCTACAACTTGCTCCGCTTACGGTTTACAAGAATCTGCAACATGGAAGACAAAGTTGACGAGCAATATGTTTAGTTATTTTACAAATTAATTATTATTGAAAGAAGTTCAATCATTATTTATAGCCTTATTGCTATTTGTTAATATACTTGATTTAAATTTCATAATTAATAGTCACCGAGGTAACCCTCTACTATCAGTATGCATCGCCCAGTACATACTTTTTTTCAATTAGATATTATCGCAAGACGGCTACCATCAAACCGTTTCTATATCATATTAATTTCATTATTATATTTTATTCGAGGTTAACCCCGACCTTCTTTATATCGCTTTTATATAATAAATATAATGTCTCATTGAGAACACTCATTCATATGACGGCCTGCCTTACCGTCATTTGTAATAATCATTTGTATTATTTATAGGAAAAGTGCACGAAGCACATTCTCATTATAATTATATTTTGCCATGCATCCACCATTAATATATGAGTAGGCACTACACCGACACACGGATCTGCGCCACTCCTATATTTCAGAATAATCAACCATAGCTAGCAGCCTCGCAGTATAACCCGCACAGCTGCACCGCCTAGTATCATTTCTTATTATGTAATTTGATATGCATTATTGCACGCGGCCGATGCGGCGAGCGCAACACTCCACGCGTCCAATTTGAACCGAGCTGCCAAGCATCATACCCTATATATGCTTTCACGAGAGTATGACATTCGGCGCCGGTCAGCCTTAAATCTATAGAATTTTGTATGGAAAAAGACTGGCGCCGAGATTTTTTTATCAAAAAGTGGCACGTCATTTTCTTCGCCAATACACGAACATATCCATGAACACACGAACGATTTCACCAAAAACGTATGAAAAAAGGTAAGCTTGATATAATGTCATTCCTTTATTATTACATGTATATGTATACATTTACTATGCAATCTCATGAATTTATTTGTATGTATGTTTTTATGTTTCTATATATGACATATAATTCTATATATGTATGTATGTAAACTCTCCAAAACAACTTGACCAATTTTGATTAAATTTTAATATGTGCTTAACTAAGTCTATATTGGACCCGGTAGGTGGCGCTGCGACCGATGTTATGTTTTATATATATAAAAAAAAATGTATTAAAATAACAATAATTCATTCTCACGTGTTTATGTAAATAGTATAGTATAGTCCGTTACAGTTAAGAGTTTCAAACATTGTAGAATATATCCAAAACTGCTGCTAATCGAATGGCGCAAGCAATATTTTTATCAACAATAAAATAATATAATGTAATTTATTATCGGGGCAACAAATTTCTCTTCGGTTGTGTCGCCTTGCCAAAATCTAAATATAAATTAAAACTATTGAAACGTCATTTTATAGACTACAACAAAATTATTTGTTCAGCTAACATATTAAATTCTGAATATGCAGTGAATACTGCTTATATTTAAATTATTTTTATTATATACATCTTTATCTGTCTTTAAAATATAAATTCTTATCTACAAGTATACTAATAATTATTAAATAATTTTATACTAATTGGCTTGAAATTAGATTATAACGAAAGTAAAACAACAATCTAAAAACCATAAATCAATCTAAAGATTAATCACTGTATGTAGACATAATCAAATATAGTTCAGGGCACTTATTATAACGTCCTAAGTTTATCAAGTTGAGGAGGATCAGTAATCACAAGTTCGACAGTTCCGTAAACAATGTCTAACTGCGGTCGTTGTGATTGATATTATTGTAAAAGTGAATTATTCCGATCCACTCGAAATAGCACAGCTGTGTTCATTAAGTACTTGGAAATTAATTAAATGGAATCTCATTTTAACACTTTAAAAGCGGACTACTTTCCTAAAGATCGATCTCCCCGCGGTCTTTCTCTATCGAGGCTTACCATATACACAGAAGATATTGTAGTGTGTAACGGGAGTCATGTATCTCTTGAAACTTAACATTAACAGCCTGTAAATTTCCCACTGCTAGGCTAAGGCCTCCTCTCCCTTTGTGGAGAAGGTTCGGAGCATGTTCCACCACGCTGCTCCAGTGCGGGTTAGTGGAATACACATGTAGCAGAATTTCGTTGAAATTAGACACATGCACGTTTCCTCATGATGTTTTTCTTCACCGCCGAGCACGTGATGAATTATAAACACAAATTAAGCACATGAAAATTCAGTGGTGCTTGCCTAGGCTTGAATCCGCAATCATCGGTTAAGATGCGCGCGTTCTAACCACTAGACCTTCTCCGCTCTTGCGACTTGCAAATACATTACGAAAACAAATCTAATGCATGAAATGTTGCATGGGTCTTTAATAAAATAAATATTTCAAAAATTCATGCATATAATTATACGGTAGGAACTTAAACATTATTCTATATTATTATACTTCTATATGAATAAACAAAGACTTAAGAAAAAATTGTCCCTTTTCTCACCTCCTCCGACACGACGGGAACGTTGGAAGTTGCAGATGTCCATGGACTTTCCATCGGGTGAGTAAACTTAAATAAATAAAATAATAAATAAATTTTCTTCTTTATTTTTGTTTTGTATCTTTAGTTCTCGTTAAAGTTAAATACATGCACGAAATTCTTTTATATATAGAGTCTGTAATGAATATAACACTAAATTTTCCAGTATTGATATATTTACAGAATCAGTTGCTAACTTCAGGAAATTTGTGCTAGAACCATAAAGCCTAATTCTTTAATTTGTTTTTTTTTTCAAATTTGCCCGTTTTTTCATAGGTTTGTTTTTTCTTATTATTATTATATTAGATATTATAATTAATTTTGTTCTGCTCTTATTATGTTTTTAGTTATAAGTGGAAACTTTACTGGTATATGTGCTAATTTTTATGCTTTAGCTTTAAGAATGACTTGTACTGTTTGTTTCCCTAATAAAGTAAAAATAAAAAAAATAAAAATAAATAAATACATAATCCTCCCAAAATTGTAGTATATATCCAATGTTAGCTGAATTAATTTATTTTATAATTATTCATGTGCAAGGAATAAATCTCAAGAAAATTAGCATGTGCCGATAGAAATACTGTGATATTCGTAAAAGGACATCTTAGGCCAGCAGTGGAAGGTTTCAAGCTCTTACTTGACATGACTTCCACTTTGTTTCTCTAATCCTCGAGTGATGCCCTACACGTACATCTCAACTCAATCAAGGGCAAGAAGCCAGTTATTCGTTAACACCTTGAACCCTCGAAAGGTTAAAGGGTAATGAATCCCAGCAAGTCTCGCTACCTCTCAGAACCCATATTTGTTCTAAGTAGTTTGTTATAAACAATTTGTTGTTACAAAGTGTTTTCATCGAACAATAGCAATGTACGTTAAGCCCTGTTTGTGCGGTAGTCCGCAAACTTCGATGTGTGAATGTATCTTGTTACACAATATCTCTTTAACAGCTGAATAGTAAGATTTAATTTCTCATGAAATTAATGGAATAGTTTTGATGAATAGGGATTATGTTATACATTAAGGGTAGGTTCCCTTGGCCCAAGATGGCCCAGTAGTTATAACCTGCATACCTTAACCGAAAATTTTGAGTTCCTGGGCAATCACTGCGGCGTTTGGATTTGTGTATTTCGATTTAAAATGTATCTCAGCTGTTTGGCGGTAAAGAGAAATACTAAACACAACCCTTCGTCGGATTATAAAATATCATGATCGAGTGGCGTAGTGGAATAAACACAAAAATTTTCTCTTCTAGAGAAAAGATGACGCTTACCGACCTAAAGACCTACCATCGGCACTTGAAGTGATGATGTCCTTCTACCCAATTTTAGCTACAACGACTATCCTCCAGTGAGATGAGCCATCTGTCCACAAATATGCAAAAACACAAGTGCGATCTCTATTCCCGCGCTATCATACCCCGTAGAAACTCCAACTCAAACGGAAATGAGCCAAATCATATGGGACAAAGCATATTTCTTAACCCTTCATGGAGTTGATCCTAGACCCTCATAGTCTGTGGCCAGTCGCTCCACTGGGGCATGTTATAAATATCCGCAACATTACAAACATGGTGACCGGCATTACTTAGCTTAGGAACAATTGCGAGAGTAACTTTCTTTTGAAAGGAATATTACTTCCTATTGTCGCCATTTCCTTTTATACAAAACAAGTTAAAGTTATCGTATAGAAAAGCCTTTTGATAATTTTCTTAAGATGAAAAACGATCTCCCTTGATCATAAATAAGAAATATTTCTCCGTTTTGTACCAAAATAAAATTTATAACGTTGTATGGTCTTGTTTTGTTTACTCGCAGTGCGATTTTAGCGATATTTGGAAAAATGCTTTTGTAATAATTTTACGCAGGAGATATTTATTTATAGAATAAAACGAATTCCACATATATATATTATTAATCTGAATTTAATAACTGAGTTTCTTTCTGGTAATAAAGTATATTTTTATTATGAATTCTAGCTAATTTGTGTGGAACTGATTTAATAGTAGGTTCCAAGTTTGACCCCTACATTAAATTAAATATTGCATAAATATAGAAGATAACAGATTTTATTTCTTACTTTTTTACTTCATTTTACCGAAATTCATTTTTGCTACAACAGTCTCTAAGCGGCAGCTGGCGCTCTTTTGTACGCTACGCGCATAGAAAGCGACCTCGAGCGTATTTGATACTGAATTCACAGACGCAGAGTGCATTAAAACAGTTCTTAACATATAATAAAGCTATAAACTACGTACATAACATTTTATTTTAGAAATACGTTAGCGATTTACTTCATGCGACTCGAAATAATAATATTTTATTTATTTATATACTGGAAATGTACATTCGCTCATAGTTGCTGTTACTTCTGAAGTTATACATAATATGTTTCACCGATAAACATGTAATTTGAAATGAAAAATTTCAGCAGCACCAGAAGGTCGCCTCACGATGTTTTCTTAAAATTTTTAGTACGATATAAATTATAAGCACAAATGAAACACACGATAGCTCATTTGTGCTAATCCGGTGACTAGCCGGATATATGTATATTTTATCTACGGGGCCATCTCGACTGTTTGATAATGAAACATCTTACTGTTGTCACAATCGTAACCATGATTACTACTACAATTGACGCAATTGAGGCGAATTTATGTTTCAGAAAAAATTCTACGGTAGCTTTAAATTTAATTCAACACTGTAACATGACGATTCAAAAGTGCTCTTATGAGCCTACGAATGAAGAATACTCGTATCTTGATTTTGATTCGATAATAAAAGAACTTCAGAATAGTTTATTTGTGACACAATATCTTCCAAAATATTTGGCGTTAATATTTAATATTAGTATTTAGTGAGCGTTCTTCTTAAGTGCACAAAATACATGTTTTTTATAGTTTTCGATTACAAAAGATATTTACTACGCGTATCAAAAGGAAAATATCACAGGGCGCGCTTGACATTGAGTGATTGTAACTGTGTCGTTGAGCGTTCAGTTTCATGCGATTGGTTTATGGTTATAATTCCATCAAATTCATCCTTTACTGAGTTGTGGGACTACAATTGTGATGTTAATGTGGATGGTTACTACACAGACGGTCGTACACGGATGCCTACCACCAATAAAAAAAAGTTTTCCCTTATACAAAACCAATGTGTCAATCGCTTACTAGATAATGTTGACATCGTCAAGAGAACCGATTGTAGAACTCCCAGTCCCAGAGGGTACAAAACTGTCCCCTTTGGGACCCCGCAGTACTAAAGCTAGCCATGAAAACATAAGATTAAAAAAAGAGATACTTGGATCGATTGTAATCATTTTACAATCACACATGTCCCTCTGATCAATATCGGCTCGAAGTGTCAGGTTACCAGCGAGATATTGTATCTGTGAATTTTTATCACCGACAGAAAAAAGTTCATGCTGCAAATATTGACCTTTTATTGTGTCAGTAATAATTAACGTCAAATTTTAACAGATTATATTTACAAAGCGATCGTATTGAATATGTTGCAGTCAGAACTCGTTTTCGGTCAAAATTACTAGAAATACGATCCTAAGTATGGTTGACTAATGATACAGATTCCGTTCTTTTTTTAAATAATATAGGTAACCGGACGAGAAAATGGGCTACCTGATGGTAAGTTGTATATCTAACTGTTATCACACAACCACACCTCGAAGGTCATAACGAGCTCCCTCCCTTCTATCCAACGAGGCCGCTTACTAGTCCACTCTGCTCACCAGAGATGTACCAGGAGCGTGCCCGTATCATCCAGCCGCGTCAGTCTTAGCCGTGGCCGACGAGCAAGCTCAAGTCGGCCCCGTTGCCCAAGGTGCACCACGAGGAGGTGACTGACACGCACCCCGTTATCATAGACCTTACGTAACTCAACTGTATACCTCATAATTCACCAGACGCATATGGCATATATAAACACCACTGAGCAGTATAACAATAACAGTCTTTGCAGTAGTACGAAGCTGATAGACCAACCTGATGAGAGCAACGAAGCTCATATAGCTTACACTGGTATTATATAACGTGTGAAGGAGGGGCGGTACCCCTTTATGCATCCCTGACAGCGGGCATCTAAATACGTATATTTCACGACCATTGTTTAAGTAGCTAAGATGTGAAAGCGTTACAAACTAATAAGGTCACTTTTTATTGACAGTGTTATAATTAAATTAGTATAATATATAATAAAAGAATATTTCGTCAGTCAGAAGTAGTTTTGACCGGATTAGAGTTCTGCCTGTGACGTATAAATAAGGCGGCGTATAATTGAAAACCATCCACGTCGAATCCACGCGGGCTAATTGCACGCCCACGCATTGTGCTATCTCTATTATTTAAGAGCTGAAAATTTGTCTATACGTCGGAAAAGGTTATTGATAAATTTATAATATAATTATAGAAATTGTTGAGATGGGCTGTCAGGTGCAGCGAGTGCTGTCGAATGCAGGCTAAATGTATTTTAGAACTGGTAATACTGGAAGTTTGGTTTTCGTTCGTCACAATCGCGTCTATTCCTTAAACACGTAATACCCACCAATCCTCATAACGAAATCACATAGTATATAAAAACTTCCAAAAACTATTAGTTCGTCTTTGTAATAATTATATTTTTAAGAAGATTCTGTTTCAATGGATGTCAGCTATTGTGTTATTTATTAATTCTGTTCATTACATATTATATCATTTGTTCACATAAATAATGAAATTCATACTTTATGTTGACCCCACTTTCATACCTAAAGTGAGTAATATTTTGGTTACTAGTTGCTGTAAAAGGCTAATGCCGTCCTGACCAATTAGGATCATAGCGGGCAATTTCAAGGGAGATTAGTCAACCACACAGGCCATATGAAGGTGCACACAGGCGTACTCTCTATTTCCTCATGACCTATTCTGATTTGCCGTCTTATCAGATTATGATATCTGATATAATTATATAATCCGACATTACCGGAAATAATTCATGCGCAGGACCATCGGCTTAACGTACTTTCCGAGGCAAGAGAGTTTACAAACCTCTAACTTCTGGGCTGCTATTGAGGAATTTGGCTGTAAAACCAAATAACCTGGGGCTTACACCCAGAACCTGCGACCTTATTTATTACACATTACATATGCATATAATTACTGGAGTCAAATTTGAACTGTAATCCATAACGCCATCGATTTTTTTATTTTTTATTTACTTAATATTTAGCCTTAAAAGAAGCGCTTCATAATTTAAAGTTAAAACTTCATCGTTAAAGCACTTTTAAAGAAATTAAAGTTTCTGGGTAGATAATTGATTTTAATGCTTTTATCACAAATTATAATTTGAAACAATCTGGAAAGGCAACGAACTCCGCACATATATAGCAATAATATACAGGATATGTACATTAGGCAAATTAACAGTTCTAAAACATATAGCATCCCGTCTTATATAATCCAATGTAGTGATTTTTTTGTTCTGAACACCTAAATTAAGATTCAGTGCAATTGCTGCCAGCATTCCTGCCACGTAGTCATGATCTTTGAAAGTAACAAGTAAAGTAACAACTTAAAATCTTCTAGCCACTATGCCATCGCTGGTCGCTGGTTATGCATGATTTAGTTCCTAAATAGCTACTAAACAATACATACACGTTAGGTGCTGACACTTGAGAAGCCACTCCAACAGCCACGGACAAAGCTCCTCTCATGGAACTAGCGTTCTTATATTGGTAAAACCGATTCTAGTCATGAGCTACTACACCAACATGTCAATTAATATATAAGTATAATATGATGGCTATTAGGTTATTAGTTTTTGATTAAACCCTTAAATAACAAGTAAATAAGCAAACAAACCAAAGTTTCCTCATTAAAATATTATTATTATGATTTCCTTGAAAGTTCGTCGGTGTTATTCGAACCATCAATTAAAGGCAAGCTCTGTGAAGAGTTCGCTCGCAAAACAAAGTTCTTGACTTTTGTGAAAATATTTTTTAAGAACTCGAACTTTCACCTCTGTCAAAATTTTCCGCAAAAAATACACAGAATATTTGCAATGAAATTGAATTACAATTTTCAACAGCAAAGAGTGTGGGGTGCGGCAAGTACGGCTAATTTCACCTACGCACTTCAGCCTTTATAATGATGTACTCAGCTACCAGCGCGTCGGATGCCGTATTAATGGTGTTAGTGTCACTAAGTAATATTATCAATTACGGTGATAATAATAATGCTTCTGATTAGTACACCTGTTTGTAGTCTGAAAAAATACTTATGTCGAGATTATGGCCAAGGTCTTTGAGGCTTGTGGCCATAATATTAATTCAACTTTCATTTTTCAACTAAACTGATTTCAGTCATACTCGTAGGAGTAAAACGTAAATACAAATACTTGAAATAACAAAACAGTTTCATGGTAATGGTCAAATACGCCCATCAGTGTTGAGAACATTAGTAGTTCCTCAAATCTCCAAAGAATCGACTTTCATACCAAAATAATTTTTATCTTTAACTGTCGTGATCTTCTCGAAATTAGCTGGTAGAACATGCAGTAGCGTTGAATCCAATTTATATGCTTTCAAGTGGGCTTCTTATAAAATAAATGATAAATATTCAAATATAAGGTCGTATTCCGTTAAGAGGTACTGTATTACACAAAATATCATCATATTATTTATTTATTTAATGTCGTGACAGTAATGCGGTACTTAACTCTATTACTATAAACGCGGGACCTTTTTCCCGCCGGGTCGCAGACATCTAATATTAAAACGGTAAACGTTAGAACCGCACAAAAATAATAAAATAAAATAAGGACTAGCATGTTTATAAAATTATCAAACAATGTTTTAAAAAATAATAATAATTAATAGTATCATATATGATAATATTTAACAAGAGTTAGTAGGCAGCTTCTATTCCTATTTTTTTTAAATAAAGTTAATTTATTACACGAAACAGAATGATTATTACTAGGTATTGCAGGCCTATTTCTATACGTCTATATTTCAGAGAAATATTTGAAATAGCATTTTAAATCAATTTTGCTGACAATTTAAATACAAATTATATTTTTCGAATCGAGAAATTAGGTTTTCGTTCAACAAGTGATGCGGGAATATCACTTCTAAACATATGTATTTACGATGCATGAAAAACATCACAGGATGCTATTGGCGTATTTTGCAATTCGTCTAAAGTGTTTGATTTCTTAAAAAACGAATCGTTTTATCTTTATAAAAGCTAAATAGTTCAAAAAGTTCTGTATCAATGGAATGAAGAATTCTGGACATTATATCTTCTGGATACTATAAATTGGTGTTCCACAAGGATATATTTTAGCCAAGTTTCATTTCTATTATATATAAATGACCTTTATTAATATGTTAAAGGAATTTTTGATACTATCTTGTTTCCTGACTATACCTCATCAATTTTTCAAGTTGACAGAAAAGAAAATAGCTATGTACCCAGTGCACAAGAATATAACATACCATTTAACACAGAATTATAACATATAATTTAACAGTCATGATCTTCATTTAGTCAATGCTAAAGTGTTTTGAGGAATCACATTAGATTCCAAGCTTCAGTATAGTCCTCATTTATCGTCCCTAGCAGGACGACTTAGCTCGGCATCATACTTGTTTATAAGCGTAAGACAACGAACTGTTATTAATACTGCTCGACTGGTGTATTTTGGTTACTTTTGTAGTATTATGTCTTATTGCATTTTAATTTGGTGCAACGCTACAGATATTGAATCTGTTCTCATTTAACAAAAGAGAGCTGTCCAGTCTATTTATTATTTTGGATGCTGCCTCGCAATAAAATGCAGGAACATTAAAACAAAATGAATAATTTTATGTAATAACAACGGCACGGAAGACTACGGCGAAATTATAATAACACAAAAAAGCAAGGTAAGTCTATTTTCAGTTGCGTAAATATTGTGACGTGATTGTATTTACAAAAATATTCACAATAACAATGATCATTCTGATAGAATAAGTAACAATAATTTTCTAAACAGCAGAGTAAGGAGAGCCTTATAACGCAAAGTTTCTGATACCGCAAAGTCAATAAATTCTTCCTGAGGATTTCTTCCAAGGTATTTGATTCCACAATAAAAATCCGAGGCCATTGTAACTCATACCAAAAATTAAAATCGTGGAAAAATAAGTAAGGCATATTTTTCAACACAAGATTATATAGATTATGGAAAAACGCAGAGCTATGTAGAGTACTAGTTGACTTGCAGGCAGCATACATTACTATAACTTATCGGTGGAATCTACCTCAATAGACCTACTTAATAAAATATATTTACATTTGATTTTTATACAGAATCTGAACTAGAACGGAAAACCAATAACAGTCCGTCCCATGTTAAGTAAGAATAAGTTTCGGAATGTGCGGTTATTAACAGTAATTGTTCTGTAATTATTAAGTGCTTTACTATGTAATTGTAGAAGGTTATTCATATTTTACTTTGTTACTCATCAATGATATAATTCAAAGATAACCAATTAAGAAATTTAATGTGTATTTCTCCTGTAGTATTATTTGCACCGTGTAGGTACTCTCTAAATAATTTAGTCAGACGATAGAAACTTTGGGAGGACTTTGGATAATTTGTTCACACAAGTAAATAAAACTAGCGAGCCTGTAATATATTTATGCTATGAAGCAACAATTTATATTTCTACATAGTTTGAACGTACTTAAAGGATTTCCAATTTGCAGACACAACATCACGGCTATATATCTTATTTGGATTCAATATCGGGACGGGTACACGGTGCTGAGACGGCACGAAAAACTGCCTGAAGACGCCACATCTGTCACGAGAGCAACGCGTAAATAATCACTGCCAGTCGCGCCGCTCCTCCCTTCGTAACTACTAATATCTAGGGTTACCGATAACTTCAATTCAGCTCCAACATTTAATGATGGTTCCGGCTCATGAACGAGAACTTGTTCGATTTTCAAATGAGTCAAATGTTCTTCACAATGGCTATAACCATAAAACACAAATCCTCCTCCGAGATACCTCGCTTTAACCTTTAACTATTATGAGCTATGGTTACACAATATTTATAAAGATAAAATCTAAAAAGATTATTAAGACTTAAACAATAAAAAGACGCCTGGATCTAGGCTCGAGTTCCATCAAAGCACTGATATAAACACTAATTGTGTACAGCAGCATTGTAAATCTGTTTATTTGAAAAGACACAAAGAGTTACTTTAATATTTACAATATTTGTATATACATTAGTATTGAATACTTACATCGGAACACCTTAAAGACCGTTTGAATATATTATGATGTGCTCTGCTTAATAGTTGCCTGGGAGGAATTGCTGTTTTAGCAATAAAACCGCTTTTTGGACCAAACTATTTTTCTGTACGATTTGTTCACATTTTTCGGCTCCTGTCTGGAATTAAAATGTGCTCATGATGTAGGTATTTTTTATCACAATTATAAACCTTATTTAGTTTGTTATATTTGACAACCAACGCAGCACGTCTTCGCCCGGTTAGAATAATAGTCTGCATAAACGTTTATATTGAAGAACAAACATAGAAAAGGAACTCCTGTTTGTTCTGGAACCTTCCCGAACGTACGTGTAAAGGTCAAATTTACAAAACAAACAAACATTAGTTTTTATTTATTAAGAAGAAGAATCACCTACGTTGTGTGTTCGAAAGAATAATTGTTTTTCTAAAATGGTGACGTATATATTATGTATGGCAGGAACAAAAATAAACTTAATAATATTGAATATTTCAGAAATATTAACTTTACCCGGATTCGAACCCAGAATCTCGAAATTTTCCGATGCAATTATTAGTCATTACACAGACTATTGGTACAGTTTTAGGAAAACACACGGTCGGAAAGTAGGTTTACCAACACCATAAGCGATATTGTCATTAATCTCTCTGCTATACAACATCGACGTGCATTATGAGAAGGGGGAAAGTGGCTGAACGTGCGGTATTTTTCACGCGAATAACGTGTAAATAATCACCCGAAGGCGCGCCAATGCCTCGCCGGTCCCTTCGCTAAATATTGCTTTCTTAGCAGTCAGGGCTAGCTGAACACTATTTAAAATTTAAATATTCGAAGGTACTTTCTCATTATCATTTATATATGCAGACATTAATAATCATTTTATTATATCTATCTTAAAATTTATGAAACATTATTATTGCTCGCAATTTATCTGTTTTAAAATTTGATATTCCAATTATTATTAAGAACACTCAATATCTAGAGAAAATTATTCATTTTCATTAAATTTATATTAAATGATAACTTCAGTTCTTTATTCGTTATGTCCTTTTTATTGTCGGAGTCATAGCTTATTTAAGATAAGGAATACCGAAGCGACGTGTCACACACACGATGACAACCCTGGTACTTTTTACAGCATTGTTGTATATTACTGAGCCACTACCAATGTGTGTCATAAATCACTATTCTTATACAACCCTCAACTGCGTACTCATAGCACTAAAAACTTTAATCATATTCTGAAGAACCGAACAGCAATAAATAAGGAATATACTTACGCATACGCGATGGGTCGTGTTTGTGCGAAAAAATATTTTATAAAAGGAGCAATTATTGTGGCCTTATTTATATTTTCCATTTTCGTCTGATCTTCTTAAGATAAAATAAATTATTTCAGCATTATCTCTGTGTTCCTTTGCGAAATAGCAATTTAATATAAAAAGTGATAATTTTTTTTCTATCCGATTTCGGCAACAGTGACCATTCTCAAGAGAGTCTAGCCAACTGGAAACGACATTATTATGGAGCACAAATACGTAGTGTTTTGCCTTTCATCTAACTCTCATTAACAAACCATGTGAACGGCAAAACCTTCATGCCGGAAAAGAGTTCGAGTGCGGGACCGGCGTTACCTGCCTTCTGAGTGTAACCGCTTCCATATCCCGATAATGAGCATTTCTCGAAAGATAACCCAATAACTTTTAATTAATCTGATCCGAAACTCTGGACATGAGGATCTTGGTACATTCTCTATTGATTAAATTATATTATCATTTTGTCTATCCTAACGTTTGTTAGCACTTGACTTTATACTAGATGTCTTTTGATAAAAGTCATCACGTCGACAGCTTACGTCCTGTATCAACTCGTATGACTCTTTTATCTTAGAAAATGAAAGTGTTCTTCAGAGAATGTCCGATAACTATATTTTCATGTTCAAGCGAATGAAATCACGCATAGCAGACATCGCGTATAAAACGCTTGTGAAAAAGAATTTACGTCGTACTAATATGACGTATTTCGAATATTTTTTATGAAAGATTGAACATATTTCGCTACTCACATACAAGAGAAAAGACGAATTGCGTTTCTTTTTAAAACATATACATTCCAAAAAATATATAGCAGACCCTGCGTTTTCATTCCATCCATTCCATCAGAGGAGTGTGTCAAGGAGGATATACCTGTCGTCGTTAGTATAGTGACCACAATATATAACCTGATACATGTGTTCCGAGATTGTGTCGCCAAAAATTGTCTAGTATAAAAACTTCAGTGCACGATTTTCGTAAAATATTTATTTTTTATTGTAATTTTTGCTTGAATACCCTACAGTTATTTGATTTTCCCGCGACTTCGCTCGGGTTTTTTATTGATACTTACTTATTGTTATCAGCGTAACTAAACGTCAATTATAATAATTACGCTCGAGGCGCGCTCTGATTTTGCATTTGCTTACAATCTTACATGGGTGGTACTACACACTTATATTCTCACATTAAAGAGCACTACTCAGTATTTTTGGGTTCCGTATTGGAGGGTGAGTGACCCAGTGTAACTACAAGAACGAGGAATATAACATCTTAATTCCAAACGTTGAACTAATGTCTATGAGTGGTGCTGACCACTTACCATCCGGACGTTCATTTGCCACTCTGCCTATTTTTTCAATGTGAGTTTTGTGTTTTGTAATGACTAATTCGCAATCTATTTTAAAGTGAGCAACTTTCAATCGTGAAAGTATTGCTGACTTAAAATTACAAGTCATAAATAGATCCTTTAAGTATCTTTTGATAAAATATAACAAAGCGTTATGAGATCGCTTGCTTTAAAGTGAAATCAGTTTTATCATAAGTTTTAGTTAAGTGGAGTAAAAATAAAGATGAATAAAAAGCATTAGCGAGTGAGCGTTCCGAGGGTCTGGGTTGTTACTGTCTACAATACTCTCAGTGGAGCAGAAATAGTGCACAAGCGGTAATGCTTTTAGCCCATCCGCACCTTTTCACAATAAGACCCGCGTTAGATCCCTAACAGTTTCGCACTTTCATCATTCACTCGAATTAATCTTACGAGTATTTCTCAGTGGCGCACAAAGCGAACACAAGACGGACGCAGACTTTATTCATCTTACACTTATAACGGGCGCTTATCCACTTTCGTTCGACTGGATGTTTAAAATAGATATTTGGATTTTTATCAAACACCGAAATATATTTTGATTACAAAATAATATTTTATTTTTACAGCGATATGAATCAGGCAGCCAATCCCAAGAACTCGACATCTGCGAAATATTATAGTGTCTTATCGTGTACACAAACAGAGATGCACTCTCTACTACTTTAGTCCGATGAGTCGGTCATCTGACTTATTAAAAGTATATCAGGACATGGAATACTTTTAACGAATACTTTTGTTGATCCAATAACACTTTTTAACTATTATTGATTTTTTTTAATATTGGACAACATCACATACATTACTCTGATCCCAATTTAAGTTGCTAAAGCACTTGTGTTATGGAAAATCAGAAGTAACGACGGTTCCACAAACACCCAGACCCAAGACAACATAAAAAACTAACTTTTTCTACATCGTCTCGGCCGGGACCCAGGACCTCGGAGTGGCGTACCCATGAAAACCGGTGTACACACTACTCGACCGCGGAGGTCGTTAATTGATTTACTGCTGACTTTGGCCCACCTCTCTTATTTGGTACAATCAGGTTTGCTCTGTGATATGATGAGGTTTGTTAAATAATGTATGTGGTTTATCAAATGATTACAATTTGTCTCTGCAAAAAGTTGAATTATAGTTTACAGAAATAAATCCTGGTCCAAGTGCTTTCGTATGACTGCTATACTCGTACAGACAGACAGTTTGTCGAGTTTTAATGAAATCATACAAAGGACACTTTCAAATTGGCGAATAATACATCAACACCCCGTCGCCGCGTCTGTCGGCCGTGACGCTGGGACACGTCTCGCTGTCAGATTCAATATCCGAGATGGCGTGAAAGATAATAAAAGCAATATATCATCAGTTTTGCTCAGAAGGACATCCTATTTGTCATACATATTTATCTTACGTGTACAATGTTTGTCGCTGTTCTTGTTAAAATAATTAATATTATTCATTACATTAATCATTGACTTGACCCATTTATTGAGGTCGGTACATTGTGCCGTCTTTACAGAAAAAAATTGCTTATCTGGCATACATTGTAATTCGGATTGTTAGCAGCGTGACGCTAGCCGTTCTTAATAATGTCGTTCGAGTGGTAGTTAAAGCGCCTGTGCTAGACTTAACTAAAAAGTTCCATTAGTCGCCATTTACGAAATGTACGGATTTAAATTGATTAGCTAATTTAGGGATTGACCAATGGTCGCCTCTTGGTGACTCTATGATTAGTAACTCGAAATCTACCCCGGTAGAGTAGGTAGGTGACCTAGGAGAAAATGATACTAGGCTTTGGACGTGTCGATTTGTACCTGCCTTTGTTTCTTTATCCACCGATGATCTGGTGTGAAGGATTTATCATTACGCTGCATTCGTAGTAATAAATCATCCCGTAGCCCTCCAATTAATGCCGTGCACGGTAGTCGGAAGAGTTTTACTGGGTTAGAATCCCATATACAACGAAGAAGCTGGAGGACATTAAAACAAGAGATGACTGTTCAAACCATTCTTATGTACCTATTAGCTTTGGAAAACAAACTAGGAACGTGCGAGTAGGACACAGTCTCGTGGAGAGAGTTTCATACATAAACTTTATAATAGAAATATATGTATATGCGTATATAATAGCAATAACAATATGTTTTACTGAAAATATGACCTCAAAAGTTTCAATTCTTACCGTAGAAAATAAAACAGTAAAAAATATTGTAATCCTTCGACAGAAATATTACGAAAGTAGGAATATAAAGAATAAAAGTACAGCGATGTAACACTAAATAAAAAAAAACAAAACCTTCCAACCTCACACTCGGTGCGAATGCATAAAATAAGTCTGAGTACTTTTTTTTATTAACATGTGTCTTTTTATAATAATTTTAGTACTTTAATATATTATATAAGGGTGAGTGAGCCATTAACTAAAGGGACAAGTGACTTCTCATTTCCAAAGCTTGAAAGCGCATTGATGTTATGAGAAATAATAAATATGTTTTATTCTACCAATATCTAGGTAGTGGTGACCACTTTCCATGAGGTGGTTTGTCAAACCGCCTACAAGTATGAAATAAAATTATTAATTATGGCTTTAAATTTTTCATCAGAATTACAAACGTCTCAAAAGCTTTCTCAAATGGTGTTCGCCCTGAACTATCAAACAGTATCCATGTATCCATTACATTTGATGTAGCAGATTTGGCGTAAATCCAGAAAAAATAATTCCACCTCTTACAACTATTAGTATGATATTGCAAAATCCTACGATCAAGTAGGTTTATTTTTACAACGGCTGTCACCATTTTCTTTGAAAAAGGTTTTACCTAACTCTAAAACTAAATTGCAAATTCCCAACCTTTATTTTTTTTATAAATGAGAAGTGCGCCTAGCGGGAATAGTCTAGCCGGTATATCTATTTTGTAATGTGTATATAATAGTTTATATAAGTAGGATATAAATGTCAAATAATAATCATGTCAAAGTGAAACGGTGACAATCCCTTTATAGACACGAGGAGGAAAGGTAAACTTATAAACACCTAGTTTCCGACTTCGAAAAGTTCATACTTCGTTCCTGGTGCACGGTATTCGTGTCTATAATAACATTCTACAGTTATTTTTAACTTAGCCAGTTAAAAATTAAAAGCTCATGTCAAATATACATTGATAAATAAGGCACATTACAATACATTATATACCAAATTATGTTAAGGATAAAGCGAGGACATGTATTTGTTGATTTCTAGGCTGGATATTTACTGATTTAATTGCATTTTATTTACGTACTCGGAATTTAAAACGGTGGAAAAGAGTAACTATTGAGTATCTTGCCGTTTCTGCTTCTAGAATCTACTTTCCGAAACGATAGTACCTTTATATTCAATTCAATACTGTAACATGACGATTCAAAAATGAATTAAAAAGTGATTTTGGTTGGATTCTTTAATATAGACCACAATTTGTCCGACGATTAAAGATCAAAATTTGGATAATTTAAGCTGCCCGTGTTGAAATTTTATTGCAACAAACGACACATCTCACGTTACACGATATCGTGAATCTCCTAAGGATTTGGCAGTATTAGCCGTGTAAGCACGACAAAAGTATTTTGGATAAACCAACGTAATTGTTTCGTTCAATATGTACAAAGTATTTACAAAATATGTATATTATACACGCCTTCTTCGTTTATAAGTCTTTCTATTAGTGAAAACCGTATCAGAATCCGTTAAGTGAAATACAAACAGAAACAGAAAATAATTTACTGTACTATTTATAGGTGTAGATGTGCAACGTCATACAAGCTGTTTATGTAGTCTAACATAGTTTGTATTTGTTTCATTTTAATTGTCATAAACGATAAATAACACTGTAATAAGAATAATTTACTTAGTTTTGACAACTAGCGCCATCTAACGGTTACAACTTAAACAAAAAAGTCTTATTACAAGAAGCGAGGATTCTCAGCTAGGTAACATTGTTGCTAGTTTACTACTAGCTCCATAGATGGCGTGGCACGATATCTTAAATTATAATTTTTTTTTTCGAATGGTAATAATTATAAAATGTACTTAGTTTACAGTGTGGTGTGTCGAATGTGTTTTATAATCGAATCACCAGTAATTTTATAAGTATACATTTCCAATTATTTTATTTAATATTAATATATATGCACGCAGAGAGACGGTTTAATACAATTAGTTAGTTAAAGGATATTTTAAACACAAAAAATTATTCGTTTTGAATTCTATTTTCAGACTTAGTTTTATAATATTCAAACCTCTGCAGCTTGTGACCGCATAATAAATAGTAAACACCATCAATTCTAATACGTATTAAAATAATATTGATGATTATAGAGAATAACAGTAGATGAGTGCAGTTAATGAGTCGGGCGGGAACCGCAGGCGATGTTCGGCAAAGGCGGTGTCTCGGGTGCAGACTGCAGGGTGACAGGTCGAGGTGACAGCGACGAGCGCCGCGGGATCGCGCAGACTACTCAACTCAACTCGACACTACGCCATAGAAACTATTTCTTATGGCATTTTCCAAATTCCAAATTCAAAACCTACTAGGTTGATGACACTTATCTGCCAAAATATAAGGACTTTATTACCTCTAAAAATATTAATAGTTAAATATTGCTTTGTTTTAATTAGTACACTAACTTTCATAATGATACTTAATTTACTGGTGGAAGACTTCATTTGAATTTCTTTTTTCAACCGCCGTCCATCCTATAAATATCTTCTTCTCCAAAAAAATTAAAATTAAATTTCTATTCTTCTAATAAGAAGTAATAGAAATAAATATGCGATGTACCCGACGTACATTATATACATTAATTCGTTATTATAAGCGTTTCTTTCTTAGCTGTTTTTATTTAAATTAGAGCTTAAAGTAGTCCACTACTCAAATTTTCAGAACGGTTTATTTTGCAGGTTATATTCTTTAAATATTTTTTACGTAGTCTACTCAGTCGTACTGCAACCCCTCTGTCGGCTAATAAATCCGCGCGGGGCGAGGCGTGCTGAACGGACCTGTGACAATTTTCTCCGCAATTACAGGGAACATAGGGTGTGTTTCCGCGCGATATATTTATCGCTAACGCTTAATCTAGCAATGTCAACAACGTATGCCGTATACTTAACCCACAGCCGGGTAAAAGTAATCTCTGATGTAGGTTATTCTACAGCGGTGCTAACTTGCGCATGCTTGTTCTTGGATAGATTTCAGCTAATTTTTTAATGAGTTTTCATTTTTTCATGACCTTTTCGTTGAAGTGAACCTTAAATTAAGCTGTTTTTCTGTATTCGAATCCAGAACTTTCGGTTAACATCCACGAATTCTATGAACCGGGCCAACTCTCATCTCATCTCATGCTCATTACCATATAACATCGTTAAATAAATTCATAAATTCATGAATTATAACTGAATTACGATATTTACTATATTTTATTATTACACGTCGCGACGATATAAAAGTTACATCACACCGAAAGCGTACAACGTACACATATTAAGTTAGTTTTAAAACAATTAAAGCTGCTCCATTGTTAAGCCTATATTTAGCGAGTCAGCGCGCATATGTAACGACTTTTATTCATTATAGTATTTAATCTTTTAATTTTAATAACAACACAAGAACAGCCGCAGGACTGGCTTAGTGTTGTAAGTTACATCCGTTAACCTACGCGGCGATGACTCCTTTGCTGAAACCTGAAGCCAATTTGTACGGTAAACTACGGACTTCGTAATAACGATCTCGAATCCACATAGGCAGTACAGAGCTTATTCTTATAGTTACAATGAAAGCTTGCGATGTACCTTAATTATTACCTTTTATTTGAAACAGTCATAACGAAAAAAATATTAAGATAGACTGGAGTAAGGACGATTAGTCTGTGGATATTGAATCAAAATAATATAAAAGTAAAAAATACAAGAGTATTAGTTACCGACACTGGGTGGACGGTACGTAGGTAACCCGTAATATTATGAGTATTTTCTTATTTTAATTTTGGTATGTTAGTAATCCTGGCGAGGATACTAGGACAAAATTAGTACTATCTATTATTAGTACGTACGCCAATTTTCAAGTACATCGGACGTCTTGATGATGCTGATAATCACGTTGATAGATTCCGTAACATACTTTTACACAGGTCAAACCAATCCCATCAAAAACATAAATGTAAAAATGAGAGCCAAGTTAAATATTATGATATATACCTTGGTTGTTGTCTTCAACGACAAAAGAAGTGAGATCTAAATTTGTGCCAAGTTAATAGTCCTTTCTGAAATTTATTTATAACTACATAAAATATCATTTCTTCTTATAACTTGGGGTAATATATTGTTGCCTATGGTCTGACTTGGCTAGTTCTCATATACAAATTATATTATAGCCTTCGTAAGTTCTAAGCCTTTACAAATGAATTATAAACACAAATTAAGCAAGCCAATATTCAATGGTATCTGGTTAAGATTCATGTTTTCTAGTGACTGGACCATCGCAGCTCTTAATGTACGTTAATACTAACTAAGCAATACTGAGCTGTCCTCCATTCTTCTTAGATGTTCTGAGTTATAATTTGTTATTCTAAACACAAACTACAAGTTGTGTTTATAAACATATAAGAACTAGCCAAGTCAGACCTTAGGCAACAATATATTACCCCAAGTTATAAGAAGAAATGATATTTTATGTAGTTATAAATAAATTTCAGAAAGGACTATTAACTTGGCATAAATTTAGATCTCACTTCTTTTGTCGTTGAAGACAACAACCAAGGTATATATCATAATATTTAACTTGGCTCTCATTTTTACATTTATGTTTTTGATGGGATATCACTACTTTTTGTATATAAATTATTAGTAGGTACTTATTAATAACAAAATTAATACCAAATGGTTTTTGTTAAGCTATTCTATTTTCCTATTTCCTACGTTTACGGGGTATAATTGTCTTTTTTTTGATACGTTCTTATTTTTCTTGTAGGTACCTCTGAAATGTTCGAGTGAATTGCCCATTCAGTTTCCGGTTTTTTTACGCGTTTTCTGTTTATACTTAATTTGGCCAAGTAGGGGTGGTATAACGTGCGCAGACGGTAGTACTCTACAATAGAGCTCTCTTGTGTCTTGATTTGACTTGGACCTAAATTGACAAGATGTACTCCATCTAAAGTTTTAACTCTGGAGAGGCCAACGTAAGCCTGCTCTTTACTAAATATAGAGGAGCCTATGTCGAGAAGAGCACCGTCAAGGCGAAGGCCTTGTGATTTGTGTATAGTAGTAGAATATGCTAAGCAAATAGAGAATGGTTTCCTTTGAACATATATGTACATTACTTAATATCTGTAACTTGGTTTTGACTTCTAGTTCGCAAATTAAATTATGTTTAAATTGAATTGTTATTTTACGTGCGCTATTGTTCATTTCGACGTCCCCAATGTACCTTCTCTATTTTTCCATTGGACCCATTCACCAGTCCTGCTGACTGCTGACATGAGCAAGCTTGCTGACATCAGCAAGCTTGCTCGATACTGTTCTTCCAAGCAATAAGAATCCCCGTTTGTAGCGCTAGAGTACAAACTTAAATCATTCCAATTACGATATACATACTTTACTACAGTCTCACGAAACCTATTTTATTGTTGTATACTAGTATACTCAAACAAAAAATATGCAGTCGAATAGACTAGGCAGCTTTCATCGTAAGGCATTGAAATAATTCTTATAAGCGCGGTTGCCACTCGCTCAGACACGTCCGCGTTAAGGTTTAATCGCAACGCTCCTATCCCGCTGCTCCGGCGTCGCATCGCGCGCCGTGTACCGAAATGCCTATTATTATTATTTTAAGTATAATTATTTTGCACCATTGATATGCGCTAAATGCTAGTTAATAACGTAATAAATACGAAAGTCGGCTATACTCATAAGTACTAAAACGGAAATATTTGGATTTAAAAAACTTAAGGGTGGTATTCAACTTGTTATATATTCACGTGAAGACCTTAAAATCCACATTAAGACCGGCTGTCATAAGTTTTGATTGCTGGTTCTTACATAATTTTTTTTATTGCAGTTACTACAGGAACTAAGTATATAAGTGTTCTTAATAGACCTAATAAAATGAAAAATTATAATAAAATGATAAAAAATTACCAGTTTCAGATTTTTTCCTTTATATTGGCCTAATTATCTACCTGCATGCCAAATTTTAACTTTCTAGGTCACCTGGAAGTAGGATATAGTTTTGATCTATAGGTCAGTCAGTGATAAAAATGACGATTTTTAGACGTTAATATCTAAATAACCATTTGAGATGCGTTTATGAAATTTGGAACACATATGTATCTCGCGAGTCTCAATATATGAGCCAAATTTGACACATTTATGTCAAATAGTTTTTGAGTTATGAGGAGGTCAAAAGTGGCTCCAAATGGTTCGTGTAATATTACACACGGTGCTGCTTGCCAGTTCTGTTACTAGAACTTGGCTGACACGCTACCGCGTGTCTAGAAGATAGTAGCGTGTTAAAAAGATACGATTTCATTATCACCGCCACTAGTTAGGGTAGAGAGGTTAGGGTATCTCTGTGCTGCTGAGGAAAATTTCCTTACAAATAGAATTGCACGATATATATTACTATAATCTTGTAGTTTACTATTTTATTATTACTAAAAATGTAATATAGGTCTGCCATCGACGCTCCTGCATGTTACAAAATAAACTCCAAATGCTGCTAAGAATGTCATAGCCTTATTATTCTTTCAAAACACATGTGAATCGTGTTATTTATTGATGCTTAATATAACGCGTCGTGTCGTTTCCTTTCCTTAAATAAAGTCTACACAGTGTATCAAAGGACTGTGTTATTTTGTATATCGTAAATTGTTATGAATATATTTTGAGTTATTTAATAACATGCCTCGTCAATAACTCATACACTTATATATATGTCTAAGTAGACCCAGTGTATCGTGGTCCACATCATGTACTTTTTTAGCCCTCTGCCTTCCACGTCTAGTCTAGTCTCGCCACATTCTTTAGGTCACTGGTCCACATGTGCGCCCTACGTTACAATTGTCCGTCCAGTTTATTTATTAGTTAAAGACAGGCTATCTAGCTTATGGGCTATATTGGTTTTTATTGAGTTGTAACTAGATTAAAATCTTATCTAACATCATCAGGAAATCAGACACTTAAATTATTAATTACGCAATATTATGTTTTTTAAATATTGCCTATCCAAACCGTTACACTACCTATGTAGGAAATATTTATATAATATTCATGAGTTTATTTTACTGTATATATTTTCTGTATGGTTATAATGTATGTAGTGCTTGTGTTGTTTATCTAGTAAGTGGTATGTGTGTGTATAAATAAACGCACCAACCACCCTAATCTCAATTATCAAATCTCCCAACCCGAGGGTTATCTGGAAGAAATTGCTGGCAAGCGATAGGCCATCTTTTGATATTTAAATATAATAAATATGATAATTAATCAATAAACATAATAATTGTTTTATTACTAGAATAGCGCAAGCGCCGTGGGTACTGCATGAGGATAATCTTTAGGACGGCGTGTTTTTTTCTATAAGTTTTACTATATTGTCTGTCTATAGAACCGAGCTGACCCAGTAGTAGTATGTGCCGATGATTGCATTGATTGGTTCTAACCCAGACAGCGCTGATTAATTTTTATATACTTAATTTGTGCTTATAAATTACCATTTACAGGCAATTTATATGTAACTTTGAATTTGTAAGAAACTTAGATTCATTATGTATCGCACAATTTAAATGTATTCAGCCAAACATATTGCGATTACAATTCTGATCGCGATCTGAAAATGTTGCATACTAACAATTTTATTGGAACTTTGCGTCCAGAGACTACAATGTAACCGTCTAACCGAGAGAACGGCCCAGACCGTGTAAGCAGGAGCGGATTTAGAGATCTGGAGGCCCTGGGCAATAGTTATTATTTGACAAAGTGCAGGCCACTAATTATTATTTGTCAAATTCATTTGAAAAATTTAATTTCTATCAGTAAATTTTGTCAATTTTGTCTTTGCATCAGTGTCTTTTAAAACAGTAATTAATAATATTATAATAATTTGACTATATCCAAACATCTAAACATATATTATATTAAAATTCTTAACTCGTTGGAACCTCTATTGCGGAGGCCCCATCTCTTTTGGAGGCCCCAGGACAGATACCTCGGTTGCCCTCCCCTAAATCCGGTCCTGCGGGTGAGGCAGGTCACTCATTACCATCTACTTGTTTAGATGCGGGAGCTCGGTTACAAACATAATATTTCATTTATTAAATATTACCCCTTTCTTTGGTGCTCAACTAACTATTTTTTGAAATTAAGAAAATTTGCATGTTGTTTGAACATTTTTTATGTATTTATATGATATTTCTCTTCTCCTTTTTCACAATCAATCTATATTAACATCAAATCAAATCATCCTCGATTTGGAATTCTAATGTTACAATAGTAGATTGTAACGTTAAGAACCGGCAAGGAAATCAGTAGTTACTGTTTAACATTATTTTAATTATAGAGTTTATGTCAATTAAATTAATATATTTAATGCCTGAAAATCAACAAACACTTAGGATTTGTTGACACTGCGAAGTCGGAAACGTGGTGCTAAGTTTACCTTACTCCTCGTGTGCTAGATCCAAAGATATATTTATGGAGGTCCATTTATTTATTTACTAACTAGTCTCCGATCTATTTTAACTTTTTTCCAGAATGAGCTAGAAGAAAAATCCGAGTGTAATGTGAACTAAGATATACTAATAAGACCCTCTACCTATAATAGAAAGTAATCGTATATTATACAACCAGTATTGAATCCATCGCCGAGTACTTAAGTGGTTGTAAGGCGTGTCTCTATCAGTTAGGCTCTTAAAAGTTATTTCAAGTGAATTTTTAAATAAATCAAATCAGTCCATAAAACCTTATCACATATGAAATTATTACTGAGAACCGCATCGAAGCTTCTATAAACCCATCAACGATATCGGTTATCGCGTAAGAGTGACAGAAATAGAGCACCAATATTAATACTTAATCACTGATCGGAAAATAACGAAGACGACACGATAACTCCCCGACCCTCAATTTTATGACACTAATCCATAAACAACTATCGTTCTAATGCTTAGTGCGCTAAGGCCTCCTATCGCTTGACGTGTTGAAATATTGATAAGGGATGCCCCTTGAACTGTCGAGTTATCTCAAGAACGTCCTGAAGTGAGCGTCACCGGGTCGGGCGAACTGTCGCAACCACGCGTCAACGATTTAGATATAATTCCAGATACAAATTAATTGTATTGTTTTCGCCGATTTTGTGCCACTTACATCATTTTGCGTATGAAGCGAAAATATTTTTAACCACAAGCGATACGAAGGCACATTTTGCTTACAATTGTCATTAGCCTAAAATTGCATAAAAATCGCGATATTATTATTTATTTCTAAACATCGAGATTATATTAGTTAATATTATATACCTACTACTTGAAACATTTGTAACTTTCCAACAAACATACGATTTGTTTTGTATTTATCATGGACACGAAGTATCGATGTCCTTCTTCGGCGCAGGAAAGATGTAAGAAGGATTAACGTTTCTTACAGCACCAGTGTCTACGGGTGTTGTTGCTTGTCTGCCACCTATGTTATTAAAAAACTTTATGTACTGAAAAATATTTGTATAGATACCAGCGCATGATTTTGACCACGATGTAATCTACAGTAATATCAACTCTACTATCGATGACATCTGTTTGTGGTGCACTTGTGATCTGCATCGCGCTGCCCCATTGTTTGTTCGGCTCCAAACATAAATTATACCAATTGATATTATCAGCTTAGTAGTTAGGTTTGGTAGCAACGACGACAATTCTAATCATAGAGTAGTTCCGAACTCAAATATTTTGTAAGAACTGCCTCTTACATAAAAATAAGAATGATCAAGAACTTAGGCAACTAAATTATTTTATAGCAAAAATACAAGCGTAGGAAGTCACAGAAAGAGCAACTTCTGTCGAATATATCATAAATATTATTTAATTACGCGGCTAATTTTAATAAAATCTTAATCCGATACAAAAACCCAGATGTTTTAGATTTGAAGCTGATAACAGTACTTACAAGAACGCATTTGAATAATTTTATAATATCATTATCATATACACCTTGGTCGGACGGTCGGTCGGTCGGAATGCGCGGTCGGTAATTGTATTTTGTTATAAATAGTAAAAATAAAAATACATTGTAGTTTTATTTTACTGTTTTAATATTGGCTGATGGTACGATTTGGTTTCGTGTATAATAATAATATTACTTTTAAAGTGTTTTTTTTTTTACTTTATTATGAATAAGCACGTCAGCGTCATTGGTATCATCACAGGACGTAAAAATTAGATTATCTCAATAACATAGAATATATGATTAATAAGTCCTCCGAGCTGACTTCGACCACGTCAGCCGGTCTCAACAGAAACACTATATTGCAGAAGAGTAAGCTTTAACATGATGAATTGATTGGATGGAAATCAGGCGCAGAACTAATCCCTGTAAAAGTTTTTTGAGGAAAAGGAATAAAACATATAAAATATATAAGTAAATAACTTGGTGGTAGAGCTTTGTCCAAGCCCATCTGGGATGGCACCACTCGCTCATCACTTTGTTTACCACAAAACTATATATTCGATGATATTTGTATCACGACAGACACGCAGACTGAGACGCCTTATTACCGAACAGGTGTTACGATGCAGCTCACATCGGCCTGACAACTTAGCATTCCTTTAAAACCTTGCCCTTGTGTGGGAATTTGAAATCAGACGCATTCCGACGACGTTTTAAAATAAAATGTATTCTAAAAGAATAAATGCAATGATACATAAAAACTAAGTTCTTGAATGAACTGAACGCCCGTATTCTTCGCGGTGCTAAGAAACGCTTATACCTAAGCACCTGATTATATACTGAAATAGTTATTCCCACGGCTTATTTATTTACATTTAAGAAAAGCATGTTAATATTCGACCTAATGTTTAAATTATGTATGATGAAGCCGGATACTCCACGCGCCTTTCTTTTAGATGTGTCGAGTAGAAAGTTATTTTGTGGCTGGTTCGGCCAGACTAGACAAAAGAGACTAACATCTAGATCAATTAATATATTAAGAGATATTTTTCCAGAGTTTGATATTCAGATTACAATTTTAATGTTCTTTGGAATAATCCGAACAAAATTCTGAGTTTCGTAAATACCATGAAATATCCTCTTCATTATAGAATTGATTTCAAAGAGATTACAGGATCAAATTTAATGTAAAGCTACTGCCGGTTCCGAGTATAGTTTCTAACGAGAAGAGCCGGTCAGAAAATCAATACTAACCACTCCTTTACTTTTTTTAATGTCCTGTATAGGAATCAAGTTATATTATATTACTAATAATTCATCTCTATTCGACACGCTTCACGCTTTTTGTCATGTATCTAATAAAGTACTGACTAAATGGCTCGGAAATTAAATGTATGACGTGTTGCATTTGAAGATGTTATTCTTACATCTCTCATTACCGACCCAACCCAATTGACCGATATTCATTTTGACGTAAGAGAAATCCAATCCACGCATTGCAACACAATACCAATACATCCAGCGGTGTTCCAATCGCCTAATGCTCGGTAAGTGTACCGAGAGGGCGAGGGCTCGCACTTGACCAAACACTGTCGACACTCGCCGTTCGCGCCATTGCTCCACTCCGCTTGGCAAACTGTGCGTCATCGACCGCGACACCTTTAATATTGTTACGGATAGAACAAGGGAGAAGGTTCTCGGAGAACTTCTATGTAACAATTCATCTAACCAATAATTTTATAAAAAACACGTAGTTCTCGGTTATACGCTTTGTGTGGGTGATTATTCAACCGCGAAATAAAATTCCTTTTACTTTTTAAATATATATGTTTCTCTGCAGGTTTTTGAGTCCATATCTGATTGATTCTACTTTGAGTACTATACGTATAATAATGTATGACACGGTTTCAGTTTTGTTATTAATGAAATTTATTTTATTTTAGGTACTGACTGAGTTTTCATGATATAATTTGCGTTAAAGAACTCATCGTCAGATCACCTGCATGTGTCGGATAAATTTATGTGACCTTTCCATCAACTACCATTGCAGCAATGTGGTGCTGTGAATGTCACACATCTTCAAAAGGAGACGTCTTTTCCTAGAAGCGAAACATTACAAACTGGTTACAAGCTGCTTACTGTGAAACTGATATCTTTTTTATAGCATTGTTATTGTGACTGAGTGGTCACCACTGCCCATAAACATTGGCGTATTTTTAGCAAAATTTTAAGGATTCCTTACATCACCAATACGCCACCAACCTGGGGAGCAGACATGTGATGTCCCTTGTGCTTGTAGTTACACTGGCTCGTTCTTCCTTCAAACGAGAGCACAACAACCCTACCACCAAGTAAAAAACACTTTAAAATATAGCCAAAAAAAACAGTCGAGATACTCTTTTATACTAATTACATAATTTTTTCAATCAACATTCGATTATATCATAAAATATTGAAAGCCGACATTCAGTTATAAGCTATTGTGACGCAAGTATCCATTACATTTTATAATTATTAATGTCGCATATGACTTTCTAACATTTTACGATCGAATTCTGCGTCGAGATTGTTCTTAAAGAGCTCCCAGTCCCGTTTGTTACAAACACGTGATACGAGCAGTCGTTAATCCCGGCAAAGTAAACACATTCAACCAATAAACTATATTGAATAAAGGATCGCAGAAATCAAATAAATGTCACTTTGTGAACATTTTAATGACCATTTTGTCTGACCTCTACCCGAGAACGATATCAAGAAATTTAATTATTATTAATTTATTGATTCAAGTCTAAAATCAACAACTTGGTGAAATAATTATATAATCATTGATACATTTTATATAGTATAAAATATAAGTTTTACCAAGTTATGTCAAAGATTATGTAAATACGTTATTTTAAATCGCAACCGAAAAAAGTCTGTATTGGAAATACGGGCTGCTAAGTAACACTTATAAATTGACATCATTTATGTAGTCTCGTAAACTTCGATCAACGGTATTGGTAATCGAAGCTCGTATAAAAACTTTGCACACGTCATGTTACAGGATTTAATTGAATGTTCCATCCACATTCCCAACCAGTGGAAGCTCTTCCACTGGTTGGGAATGTGGATGTTGCCAAAAAAATCGTCATAAACCTCATAATCATTATCAACAGACATCTTTTTCTTAATGAAATACATAGCCAAATACATAGCTATATACATAACTATTCACAGTAAATTAAATTTGTATTTCAGAATTTATATTTAAGTACATACATATATAACGTATTAAATAGTTTTCAACTATATAATTATGATGATACAATCTTACTTTCCAGGTTACACGTAATCTACAAAGATTTATTATTATTATATTATAGTTTGTCTTTCCATGACTAGAGGCGGACCGTTTCGCAAATTTTGTGTTCTTTTTTTAAGGCATAGGTTGGCGGACGAGCATTTGAGCCACCTGATGGTAAGTGGTCACCAACTAAGATCCTTCTAACCGGAACACAACAATACTAATGTCACCGATTGTTTTGTATGTTTATGTTTAATTAGAATTGTTTATTTTTTTTTTTATTATATTTACGTTATTTTTAGATAGGGGTCATATGGAAATATTATATTATTTTCTAAAATGACCAACGAAAGTACCTTGGTCACAATATAAATACAATTTATAAATAATTAGAAAACAAAAACTATATTTGCCTTACTCTACATTTCTTTTAAAGTCTGTTCGGCCGTTCGAGCTTTATTTTGTTTCGGAAATCCAAATACATCAAACCCATTCGCATAAATATAAGTAAAATAATTGCATATTATTATTTTTATCGTCATATTTAAGACAGAACAAGTTGCCTTGCTTAACTTCATTACTAAATTTTAATATTTCATCTTTATTTACTCCCTTACGCCTTTTACATAAGAAGAATAGCAATATTTTCTTTTATATATACATATATATGCATTGTAAGCATTTAAAAACTATATATTATAGTTTTGTCTTTTGCATTTAAGCTGTTATCCTGTTCTATTTCCGATTTGCTTGCTGTACCGCTGCTTAAGAAACTGTCCTGTCCAAATTCGCTCTTCCCTACTCCAGCGAGCGTTTCCAATCGCACCCAGTCGCTGCTGCGGATACAAGGAAGTTGACTACGGTATCGGCGTCCGGCGACCGAACTCGGAGATCTCGAACTTATCTCAGTCACATAAACTGGACTTAGTCTTAATCCGACTGAATGGTTCGTCATAAAACACGAATATTATTGCCTAGATATAGAAACAGGTTCTCCGTAGAAGGACACATTCACGAGCTTCTCTTTATACTTTCTCCAGTAGGCGGCGAGCTGGAGTTCGACGTAGGGTTGTCGATTGGATAAATATACGAATTATTTTTTCTTTGTTTGCCCCTTGTGCATTCCTTTAGGAGCGACCGATTGAACTTAAACTTTGAACAGTTGCTATTGATACTTGTGTGGCACGTATAAATGTCGCCAGAGTCGTAGCCGTTAATTATAATAATTTATTTAGAAATTATAAAACTCATTCTTAATATTAAACTTTGAGTTACTAAATAATAAAACTTCTCTTTATATTTAATTCATTTATCAAAATAATAGAATGTCGTATGTACATATGTGCAGATCAAGTTACTGGATGAACAAACTTTATTCGATTCTTAGATGTCTTTCCATATTTTTTACCAACAAGGCAGTTTGCTCGTTGGCAGAAGCCAAATAAGGACTAAGTATGTATTACTTACAAAAATTAGAATTAATCTTTCCACCAAAAAAGTAGAAAACAGGTCAAATAAAATTAACGATATTTTTAATTACAATATTGTAATTGTGTTCTTCATTTTATAAGAAAATCAGGTCACAAAACTAGAGCACTCGATTTTCTGATGGTTCTTGCTTCCAATTGTTAATGGCTCCTTTAATCGTGTTTGATCTAATGTTGCGCAACGATTGAGCAAATCTGTACAATTAGAGGCACAAAGGTGAAACTTAGCTAACAATGCGAGTAAATTAATACATTGTTATTTATGTATTTAATAATGTCCGTATGAATTCAAAATCTTAATTAAAGTATTTATTTCCAATGGATGAACCAAATCGATCCTCTTGAGAAACAGTGTGGAACTAATTTCCTACGTTGTTGGTTAAACGTGGCAGAATTTTATTGGATACATTAAAAGGTTCACGGTGTGTTGACGCGAGAAGGGGACGAAATACGCCACACAATCAAACTCAGTTGCTGGCCAGGACTCGAAGCCAATTTCGACTGTGAAATCTTGCCCTGTGTTTGTCTCTCTGTGAAAAATAACTTATAAGAATAAAATTTAAGCATAATAATATAATAAGATCAGTCATTTTTCGTCCAGCCTCATTCCCACGCGGTTTGATCTTATGTGATGTTTTAAAGAGCTCCAATCTTGAACTTCAATCGCGGTTCAGTTTAATAAGCTTAAAAGCAAATTCAATCAAAAGTACAATCATTGAAAACATGATTTTTTACTGAAATTAACAATCAAAACATACATCTATTTTATAAAATGAACAACAGATGTCAATAAAGTACAGCTACAAGCCAATTTGTGTCGGTGGCACTCACTCGTTAAATAATTAGGAATAATAAGTGACCAGGCACAATACTCGTAGACGTAACGTCGTCGGTGGCTAACGGTGTCACTGTTTGGTAATTTGGCTACTTTTTGCAATTCTGATGTCTACGAGCGGAGGTGACCACCTGCTATCAGATAGATTAGTTGTATATTTGTAAGAATGCTGTAAAAAACATCCCGAAGAGAGTTCCCTAAACTATACTTAAAACGCCCTAAAAGACATTATACGGAACCTTATTGTAAACACTATACATATCGTACACCTTGCAGTGTGAAAAGTTATAAAATCATTAGATACTCGTTATGCCAAGCCTATTTAAATTAATAATACACTTTTTCTTAATTTTATTGATTAATTTCATCGTATAATTAATTTTATTGTGTAATTGTATTTGTTTCTAATATGATGTTCGGTATGGATGTAACTTAGTATCATTAAATTCTTTGCAAACAGCCCTAGCCCGCGCAGCGAGGTCCCCGACAGATTGCAAGTTACAGCTCCTACTGCAAGTGTTAAGATACGACGCTGATACCGTAATATCTCTCCTTACATATATTTACATAATTTTATAGAGTAACTGCCCCGTTGGCTTAGAGGCTAGCTAAGAGATCCTGAGGTACTGGGTTCAATTAATACCGAGTCGACACGATTAAAGTTATTTGTCCTTTATTCTGTTAAGGAGAAGATTTAGAGAACATGTGGTAGAACTTCATTATATTTCAAATTAATTGATGAAGTTAAACTGTTTATGTAATAGATAGGCGCACGGGCGATGCGTCACCTGAGAGCGATCGCCACCACACATTGACATCGGTGCTCTGAGAAATATTAACCTTTCCCTACATCGCCAATGCGCCACTAACCTTGCCAACTAAGTTGTTACTTTGAACCTGTAGCTACACTGAGTCGCTCACGCTTCAAACGAGAACAAGACAATAATAAGTATTGCTCTTGGGCGATAGAATGTCTCATGTGTGTGTACCCGAACGGGCTTGCTTTTCGCCCTACCATCGAATGTTTCCTTAACCGCCAAATAAAATTATAAACACGACCTTGCTGTTTATTTTCATGTATTTTATTCACCAAGTATTCAACTTTTAGTGCTAAAGTAGTCAACAAAGCCTAGGCTCCAAATATTATGACATAGGAAACACTTGCAGCGATCTATAGAGAAAACTATTGTTGTCACACTCGACTTAAATATGCTTAATACTGGATAATCGCCTGATAATATTACGTAGTATAAAAGAAACAACATTATTCGTATAGTTGTAACTGGTTCACACGTAGGTACTTGTATACTCGTACCACACACACACTCGTCCACAGTACACGCGTACAGTGACAGGTATGCCGTCGGACGTCACGGCTCGGGTCGCGCCTCACACTGAATCCGAAAACGTCGATTGAATTTCAAATAACCTCACTTTTGTTTCAAGTTCAATGTTAAATAACCCGAGAACTACAGCCTACATTACAATACGAGAATTTTATATGTAATATTAATATCGTGTTTGTTGCCAGCGATGTCAAATATCGTCATTCGTAAGCGATGGTAATCAATGAATAAATTGTTTAAATATTTGATGACTAGCTAAAATTTGTATACGTTTTTAATATAATTACAAAATATATTTTGTCTTTTAACGATTAGAACGTTTATCTGCTTAAAAACTTTCTATCTAAAGTTTTCTGATGTTTCTCGGATTTCTTTTTTTAAACTTCAGTACATAAAGTTGGGAACACATACAATACAAGCAGTTTCCGAATAATATGTTTGTTGCTTAATACATATCGGAACTAATCAGTCTGGCCGAGATGGTCCAGTGGATAAAAAAAGTGGACAAGATCCACTGAGTGTGTTACGACATTAGAAGAGACTTATGTACGACTAGAAATCCTCATAAATATATCGTATGATATAATCGTCTAACGATTAGTACTATTTATTTTTGATAGGAATAATGTATACACATGAATAAATTGTTCGACACACGCACACACGTATTCAATCGGTATTCAGTGCTTACATATATTTTTAAAACCTAAATTTGCAATCCTTTATTCGTTTGTCTTACTGTAAAAAACTGTGTAGAAATGTTCAAACTCACAGAAATACTAGTAAAAGTAATTATGTTATAAAAGATAAATATTATATATATAGCTGTGCCCGCGACTTCGTGAGCGTTTGAATTTAATAAAAAAGCGTGACTTTATTATTATTTTACATATAATTCTAAAATAAAAGTAAGTTACTCCTTATTACATCAGCTATCTGCCAGTGAAAGTCCCATCAAAATCGGTCCAGCCGTTACAGAGATTAGCCGGAACAAAAAGACAGACAGACAAAAATTAAAAAAAATGTTATTTACGTACATGTACCGTGTATATGCATTTAGTAAAACGCGGTTATTTTAATATTACAAACAGACACTCCAATTTTATTATATGTTTAGACAATACTACACATATTATCATTAATATGTGCCATAACTAATCGTTCGAATCGTTAATCGTCATCTTGATGAAACTCATCGATATCAAATAAACTGTATCCACAAAACAGCACTCAAGCAACGTCGTCGACTAAGCTCCAAACTTCTTAAAAGCAGAGGGGCTTACGGGTGCCTATTGGGACTATCCTTAATAGTGTCCGCATGAGTTAATCTTTCTTGAAAGTATTGAATTTATAGCATCCGGTAGTTTATCTTTAAAATGATGGCAGAGAAATAATAAAGGCCTATTTTTATGGTACCAGGGGAGCAACAAGACCGTGTACATTATAATTAAAATTTCCATATAAGTCGCAACGTAGAAGCTCAGAGCTTACCACCTGCAGGAGATTGATTCGACTTGGATATTACACGAATACTTTTCGCAATATAAATTAACTTGTGAATCCAATAAAACAATGCAAATGACTTCAAACTATACAACAAAAGACAAACTGTTTAATACCAATAAAAAATATTAAAGTGTAAACTAGAATTAACGTTTACTATTCGTGAAACAGAGGCTCGTCTCCGACCTTCGCTTTATGATAATTTGCAGGTACATACCGCCCCGCAAGTCTGCTCGAGCATCGCACGCTAACGTCTAGTCATTATGAAACGATTCTATCGAACACGAGGAGCTCCGTACACACCACTCGCGCACCTCATTATAATAACTGCCTAATTTACTCAAAAAAAAACTTATTAGCACGTAAACCAGTTTATATCGTACCAAATAATCGCTGACCAAAAGATTTTCAACAACACGTTGATGAACATTTTGATGAGTGATATTATGGTTTTCAAACGTATACAAGGACTCTACGTCTAACGCTTCCTTAGTGATATTAGCTACCGTCTCAAGGAATGCATTGATTTTACTATTAAGTATTAATAGACAGTTTGGTCTTTGTTGCGGAGCCGTAGCGCTGATAAGGGCACGTCACGTGACCGCTGGGTTAGAGGCCTCAGCCACAAGCGGCATACTGTAACGTCGGGGAGGAAGTTCGTGTAATTTTTCCCTGGTATCGCGTCGATAACATCGCGCTGTTGTTCGGCGCGGTGCGCGGTTTTAAATTCATTCATTAATCGAGGTCTCGTTGAATATTCTAAAACAGGTTTCTAGAGTCGTTTGCAATCGAATAGTTTGAATGCTCGTAAATAGTCCGTGTCGTAAGAGCGCGAGACCGCCGCCGCCATCGACGGAATATCTCAGCGAAACACAAGAACTGACGATAAAAACTTATGATTAAATTATACATTTTATTGGTATAGAGAAATTCTTTGAATAATTATACAGCTTGGAACTATTTGTAAAATATATGTCTTGAAGTTTTATAAATATATAAAACGAATGTTAACAATGATGTTTGCGATTATTCGTCGTAAACAAACCGAGCAAGTCTTCTCGTGAAGACACGTCTGCTTCTTGCGTTGTAAGCATTATTGATTACATATCAAATTGGTCTGACGTCACTGTACTCAGATTTGTTTTTTGCTTTCGAAGGCAAACAAACAAATGTGGCACCTGACGGTGCACTTACCATTAGGTAAATTATATATAGGTTATAAAGGTATATAATTCACTTTTTTGTGTTATTTATTATATAATAATAATATAGAGATTGCACAGAAGCTTAAGCCCCTAACCCACTGAATTTGACAGCTGTAAATAGACGAACGGTACCAACACACAACCAGCTACGAGTAAAAGCTCATACTTTTTACAAAGCGATTCTGAGTATAAGTACTCACAGGTGGGTTAGCGGCTTGTAATACAATCAATCTGAAATATAATTTTACCCGTCTACGGCGAAGCAAAAGGTTTACGATTTTAGTCGACTAAATTAGTCAGTAGTTTCATCTTCTTCCTCGTAGCTCCTAACCTTCTTATCATACATAGTTTCATAAGTGACGTGTCGCTAGTTGTAGTAGCTTAGTCTTATATCAGGCGTAAGTATTCGATCCAGCCTTCCAGTTTTGTGTATTTTAATGCAAACAGAACTAAAAATATATGTACTTACTATATTATTTATTTTAACAAAAGATATTTGTTTCAAATTACTCGAGCCATCCGTTACTAATTAACGCGGTCCTGAATCACCATTGAAAATAATAAAATGTCAAAAGACGAGAGGGGAACGTCGAGGGCGCGGCGCGGGTCGAGGGTGCGCCGCCCCCCACCTGTGGCGCGACCTGTGGCGCGCCGGCCGCGAACGACACGATATCATCCAGTCGGAACTTCCGAAAACTACATTCTACACTCTATCTGTATTTAGTTATAATGTCCCTTCTGTAGGACATTTATTTTTTCGAATAATTTAGACAATCTTAAGATTTAGCTAAAAAACCAACTATTAATCAATTTTTGAGAATTGTCAGATGGACATATATAAATACCTTTATGTTTTGATATAATTTGATACTAAATATTTTTACATCAGGGTTCTGTACTACAACTTTGGGGCGTTGGACCGGGATACCGTACCACGCAATTTGAAGGACAATGTGGCTGTTAAATTATATAAATATTAATTACGCAACAGTAAATAATCAGCTTGATAACAAAATTTTGTAATGACCTCGTGATACGTTGCTTTAACTGACGGATACAAGTAAAAAAGTCGCTTCTAACAGTTATAATCTCTTCCTTTTAGTTAAACGGTAATGAAAATATAATGACCAGTGTACTTTAACTACCTTGATTTTACAACATTGTATTTCTGCTCGACTAATATACCCCGAAAATATGTCATTGAGCATGCGTCCGTTAAATTAAACAGAAATGATTATAGGCGTTAAGTCCGGGCGCGGCAGTCGTGCCCCCTCGTGCCCCGGCTGACAAATAGCGCCGTACATCACCAGTGTCGACTAGCCCCGCATTTGTCATATTTAACACGAACAACCCCGCCTAGTTCATTACTATTTAAACGATCCCCGATCGTTACGTGCCAAATTTTCGTCTTGCTTGATAACGCATTTCTTACACGCATAAACTTCTTACATATAAGGCCAACATCATATCTCCGAAGTGCTTCGAAGTGTCAGTCGTAAAGATACTTAGTTTATAAATTGATGGCTCAGTCGCTTACCCATCACGCTTCCATTCACTGTCCTGTATTTATTTCATTAGTTTTTAATATCGTAATAATTTTTAAACTCGAATTAAGAGTAAAATATATATTTTATAAATTATTTAAAATTATCAAAACCACCTTTACTGCAAATATATATGATAAATATAAAAATAATAAAATTAGTTTATTTTAAAATATTATTAACTTACGAAATATTTTTTTTATCTTATTAAATGAAAATAATATTTAAATAATATTAGTACACTCATAAGTAGAAATAAATCAAAAACTAATAAAAATGTAAACAGGCAGGTACTGAACAGCAAGCTTTAGGCACTAAACATTTTAAAAACTGTCTTCGTGTATGCAAATTATCTAGTTCTAGATTCCAAACAGGTTTTTTTTCGAATTGAATAAAAAAAAATGTTCTTTATTTTAAATAATTCGCTAAGTCGGTAGTGCCTGCTAATACCGAAAGCCAACAGCAGTGAGGTTCGGCCGCACGAAGCCGCGCAACCGGTTGATGTCGCTAAGTGTACGTTACGATTATTTGTAGCCGTAAAATAATATAACTAATACTTATATGACGACGACAGTTTTGCCGATAGTGTTGTTTCTTTGAATTAAAGCAAAAAAGGGAAAATAGACAATCGTTATCGCTATGACCACAGGTATTGTATACGATTATAGCGTGGATCGTTACTTAGGTTGTAATTTAACGACGCGAGCGCCCACTCGCTGCTACATCGCAGGACACGTGTGACAGAGTTTTCTTTACCGCTGAACACGGGCATGAGGTTATCATAATCATGTAAAGCACCCTTTGTCCATCCCGCTGCTGGGCAAAGTCCTTCACGAATTTTAAGAAGAAAACTAGAGCTAATTCCACCACGCTGCTCCGATGCAATCCGTGTTGTGGTGGATAAGTTCAGGCTCGTAATTAGCTTAATTAGATTAGCTGAATTAGACGCGACTATAGTTGTTTGAATGTTGGCAAGCGAACCCGTTATCAATCAACGTACTGGGAAAACAACCAATTGATATATCTAACGTGCATTTTCATTTGTTTTCACAATAAAATGATGTTTAAAAAATTGAGCATATTCAGCAAGTCAAGGACATATCGTTTATCTTAATAAATCTTACTTAATATGTTTCATTGATTTTAAATACTGCTAAATAGTATAACAATAAGCGTGTGTAATATTATTTAAATTATTATCTTATTTTTGTATTTTATTTTTTTTTTGCTTTTACAATTATATAATATTTGTTTCAAGATTCGATAACTCAAATAAAAACGTCAACAAGAATTTGTAATAATTTTAATTACTTATGAGCAAATAAAACAATTTCATCACAATCATGATTATTTTTAATTTACAATATTAACTTATATTCACCCCGTGTTGGTACAGTTTTATGTTAGTTAGATATGAGAACAGTTTATCTTTTACTACAAATATTCGTCTGCGGGCCCGGATATCTTTCGATAACGGAAATAATGAGGGTAAAATTATTCTAGTTTGCGCACTTAGACGACATTTTGACATTGAAATTTAGATCTGGGCTCTTTTGGAGAGGTCAGGTCAATCATATTCGATTTTAACCCACTAAAATCACTGCGTTATGTGACATTCTCTTACACCCTTCGAAAGAATATCTGATAAGGACTCACAATACCTCCTTGCCTCAACCTCGATACCCTTTTGCTCATCATAAGATATTATAATCCGCGAAAGCCCTCAGTGGAGCTGTTTTGTCATCAGAAGTATAAATAACAAAATGCAATTAAGGCTGACTGTCCAATGAACGATTAACCGAATGAGTGACTAGCGAATTAACTTTTCAGGCTGTTAAAAGAACAAATAAAATTGACGCAATTTTTAATGATCACTTATCGGTGGATTATTGTTACCATGTTTACTGTAGTCCTGTATGAGTGCGTGCATGCATGTGCATGTGTGCTAGAAGAGGACAGCAAATGCTTTGACTTTGTTTATTTGACGTTTAAAAGACCTTTATTATATTTTCCGCTATATATAAGAGAATGAATAGATGCACATCTATTCATTCTCTTATTTCATTCATTCTCGTCGATTGTTGTAAATGGTAATTTTATGGTTTGAGTTTTTGGTCTTGTGCCAGCAATTCGGTATTATTCAATAATAACAGAATAAAATAAAATATATCTCTTGTAATTTCAACACTAATTACAGTAAGTAGTAGTGATTTCGAGTCGAATTTTTCGTTTGTTTAGTCGACAAGCAGAAACATACTGTGGAAAATAAGAAGACGATGCACTACTTGAAAATAAATTGATAATTAGTTTAACTCGAGGCCATTATCGAATAGTATACGGACATGGAAGTCATTAAAGTATGTAAGTCTCAAATAAATTACCAAAACTAAGTCCTCTGTTCAACGGCAACAGATTGCCTGGTCGGTAATAAACTAAACGGCAATAGATCTAGTTATATACACACATATATGGAATAGACTTTTTCTGGCCGTCAAAGAGACTGATAGATTTATTTTTCGTTATGGGCGTTTTTGACCAAATAGAGCTTACTTGATAATTGAAAAATGCAACATTTTGTTATCATTCGAATAACAAAAATGTTTTCTATCAAATGTCAAAAAAGATAAATCAGTTAGATAGTACATCTAATTGTTTATCAATCATAACAGTTAGATGTACTAACTGTTTGTCTGAGGAATGTAAAATCGACCCTTAGTAACACAACCAGTAAAACTTTAAAACATGATTGGACCGGTCTACTTTATACATTATGAAAACCGCACCCTTAAAACAAAATATTTTAATAACAGTGAAGTAAAATAAAAAGCTTACGCACAAAACCTTTCATGTTACTGTTTAATATATTAGCGATGTTCTGAACTAACGCAGCCGTAACTATACTAATGTAATAAGGACGAACGCGATGGCTAATTCGTTTGAGTGGTGTTTAATTAAAAGCAAGGCACACGAATTAGGGGTGGCATCACACCGGCCCGTCTCATATTTGTTTATTTTCCTCTACAAACGACTGTAGCGCTGTCAACAAGGGCCTGTTGTTGCCTTCTTTTAAAAAGCAGCCATGATTTAATCCATTTTGTCTTCTTGAAAATTCACCTTTCCCTAATACTACACGAAATTATGCACGAATACTCAAATAAATTAAGCGCTCATTACGCCGCCGTGCCGTGCCGTACAACGTGTCGCCTGTCATTTCGCTGGCACACTCTTTCGCAGTCGAAATGACCCAGAAACTACTCATAATAACTGATCGTACATATTAATCAAATTTGGCGTTAAGCTCGGGTCAGCACCACGGAGTTTTCATGTGCTAAAATTGTGTTTATAATTCATTCCGTGCTCGGCTATGGTGAAACCATTGTGCACAAGTCAGATGATATTCTGCCACTAGTGTATCCCACCTGCTTTAGTGTACAGTGGCTGTTCAATCCAAACCCGGTGAGGTTTCAAGTTCAGAAAGGGAGGAGGTTGTTGGCTAGCTGTCCGACGCTTACAGACTGTTACCCTTTTTTAGAGACTGACCTTCAAGCCGAAACAGAGTATTTAAAGCGGTCAATGCTTAACAGATACCAATCTGTGTACCAACATACAACAACCCACCATACTCTGTCACTGAGTTTGAAAATGTTTTTAAAATTTAAAAGTATTTATTCTGTAATTACAATAATTGTGTTTAATTCTCAGTATAATAAATAGGTGGTTGTGTCAATTAGCTGAGTTTGATACAAATGACGCACTGTCAGCCCTCGAGATCTTGTTAACGCCATTTGTGTCAGATCCGTAGAGAAATTAACTTGGAAGAAATTAACCTTAAACAAAGTAACGCCAGCGAAAAAGAAAATGGGATATCAATTTGTTTTACGTCCATAATGTTTTCATTGTGTTATTGAATGGCTCATTAATGCGGGTATTATCATAGCTACCTATTTTATAATAATGGTTTTAATGATAACGGTATTTCATCACAAATTCTATTTTTAAAGAAATAAATATTATTTTTACTAATCTTAAAAACTTTGTCTATCTGTCTGTTGCTTGTTCACGGGCAAACTGCTGCGAATTTGATGAAATTTGGTATGAAACAAACTGGAAGGACATTACATTCCATCCTAAACGCTAGACATATGTATGTTGCCAACCGCCTTAAACACGAACGACAACTAGTAGCCTATAAAACGGATTTTATGACACACGAGGCAGCCACGAGAATCTGTCAGTGAAGCAAGTGAAGTTAAGCAGTATTTATAAATGTCCCACTGCTGAGGAAGAAAGCTTGAGCTTATTCCACCACGCTGTTCCAATGCGAATTGGTGGACATGCTTGTATCTGAATAATCCGACACATTCAAGTCGTTCCCTCGCAATGTTCATAATTCTATCACCAAGCGTGAGAGAATTATAAACACAAATGAAACAAATGAAAACTCTGTGGTGCCTGTTCGGAAATGAACAAACAATCTTCGGTTCACGATTCTAGTTTCACATACTATAATAATGTAGTACCGAAACGAAAGTCTTTTTTTATAGACTTTTATATTGAATAGACACTTAATTTCTGCCTGGCAGGCAGTCTTAACTCAGCAGTGCGATTTATAGAATTTAGTATTTCTGTTAAATTAATATAATATATTTGTCTTTCCTCAAATTTCATGATTAACTTTCGCCTTAAATTCTTTTTTTCGTGTAAAATGCAAACGAATATAAATTTAAGTCTACTTTACATCTATCCTGATATTGATTGATTTGTTAAAAGCTTTAAACAATTACCCTTTTTAATTCCTAAAAACGATGACATCATTCGCTTTCGAAAGACCGCGTCAGGAAGAGACAGGGTCGCCGAATTGGAAAAATATTGATTAACAAATATGTTCAATTGTTGCTGTTGAGTAACATAACTGGACCCTAGAACCTGCGGGGAACTGTCAAGTCACCCTCGAGTCGTTATTATTATTTATTTGATTCAGCCCTCGCTTGTCCGTAACGAACCGTACAAGGAATCGTTTGATCTGGAACTCTATTTTATATCATAATTACTGATTCGTACTATGTTATTCCATAACAATAATCTAACGGATACTTTTTATTTGTAATTTTTATTTTAAATAATTAATATTAAATATGACACAATTATTATTTAACACAGAATATTAGGTAAGCGTGAAGCAATGTCACATGTGCCTAATATATTTAAATATTTATTACTCAAACTTCTTTCGAACTCAGCAATGTGTTTCATTCATGAAATTAATTGTTTTCCTGCTATATATAAATAGAATTCCTTTTTGCGGGCGATAACGAGTAGTAACATCAAATGGCCTGTGGCGAGCCGCGGCGACTGCGACCGTTCGCGACACAGGCGCTGCCGGCCGCAGCCCGCCACGTGGTGCCGCGCGACAGCCACATCTTGTGTTTTGACACACTCGTTCCCGAGCAAATACTCATTAACGACCACGCTCTACACATGCGGCCATCGACGAAAGAGTTAAAAATAATCGGCCGTCACAAGGAGCGGGCAGGGCTCGTTACCCACGCGTGATGTGCACTTGACAACGATTGACATCTTTCAAACCAACGTCGACTCTATTGCTGTTTTGTACGTATGAGATTCGCGTGACATGAGTATTGTTTCCAAGTCTCCGATGGCCTCGGCCGGGTTATCGCGCGACCTCTTATCACGCACGCACACCAGCGCAGGCGGCGACGTACTCGCGACCGCACACCAGTGCAAGCGGCGCGTCCGAAATGGGTCGCGTGTGTCGCCAGCGAGCGCCGCATGTAATTAGAGCAAGGAACTGTGTGAACCGACAAACTGCTTATCGACCATTCGCCATATTGTACCTTTTGTTTTCGCTGTCACACCAAATTGACAATTCATGGCGTTCATTCTACTGATTCCGATTGTCCAAAACACCGCGTTGTTCATAAAATATGTTAAGGAAAAACTGTTATATCCATTATATTGAAACTAGTACTGCTCGTTTTAGTAATTACATGATTTACAGTTGTTTATTTGCAGAGTTGTAATATCAATCATTTCAATGTAACAAAACTTCTAGAAAAACAACGTCAAGTACTATATTTGAGTCTAAAACAAAGTCATGTAAGTATACAAACTACAAAGTCTTAGCTCGCTGTCGCTTAGCATATGTTGCATGTGTGTGTGTACGCGTACGGCGTGTACGCCGCGCACCGCTGGCAGATAGCCCGTGACCCGCTGATTCCGGGTCGGCGCGGCGCCCGCGCATTGCTCGCTTACATAAATCACAACACCTACCGAACGGCGAATTAACGCTTCATTATCGAGCAATTTAGCTCCTGTGTAATGAAAACAACAATCGTCGGTACAAATAGTTATTTTTTATTTAAACATTAATCCTATACATTTCTAGCATGATGACAGTCAACTTATAAATAATAAACTACTATGTATGTTAAGTTAGTGTTAGATATATTTTAAGCGTTCAACATGTAACCGAGCCACGGGCCGACCGCAGAGCAACCTGTTGCGCCCGACGCATCCGATACCGTCACCGACAACTGTGAAACGATTTCCTACCCGAGTCGAAATTAACTTGCAAATTAGACGACTCTTTCGTTTTACAGCGTTATAAAAGCGGTCCCCGGACAATAATCGTCAATCAGCGCCGTGGAATTAACGACGCATTTACATAATGTGTGTTTAATTTAAACTAGAATTTTACTATTCGTTGAAGAAAAGACGAATGTTAAGAATTTGGAAACTTTGTTGTAATATTATTTATGAGAAACCTACACTGTGCCTATTTCTTTTATAATTTAAGTAAATATGGGGACGGGTGACGGGTCACATGGTGGTAAGTGGTCGCCGATGATAGAAGACCATAGAAGTGGGTGCTTTAAGAAAATTCAACCGTTCCTTACTTTGCCACTTCACCACCAGTCCTAAAACACAGATGCTAATGTCCGTTGTGCCTATAGTTACGCTGGTTCAATCACCCTTCAAAACGGAACAAAATATTACAAGTACTTATTGCTGATTACAAAATATTGCAATACTTATTGCTTATAAAAGAAAAATTCTAAAGTCACGAATTAGTAATGACATTGCAAACCATATTAACATATTACACTAGTCGCCGTCGTTACTTTTATATCAGAAATAATGGATTATACAAGAATATAATGTAATCAATTTATGTTATTTGAGTATTTGGTCTTCCGAGATGGCCCAGTGGTTAGAACGCATGGATCTTAACCGATGATTTCGGGTTCAAGCCCAGGCAAGCACCACTAGATTTTCATGTGCTTAATTTGTGTTTATAATTCATCTCGTGCTCATACCACGTGTATTCCACCAACCCGCATTGGAGCAGCGTAGTGGAATATGCTCCAAACCTTCTCCTCAGAGGGAGAGGAGGCCAGGCAGTAGTGGGAAATTTACAGGCTGCTAATGTAATGTAAAATGAGTATTTGGTGCTTATCAGGGTAGGTTGAATTTAAATCAATCACCAAGTCGATCACCAGTCGATGTTGGTTCTTACGAGCACTCGATTTTATCGACCGATGATGTGTGATGATAGATCGATGAAATCGTCACTTTACAAGCTTATAGTGAACTAGTAGTAGCCTCCTTGCAGTTCAAACTCGCTTCATAATAAATTTCATCAAATTCGGTTCAGTGGTCTGCTCTGAAAGACCAACAGACAGAAATACTTACTTTCTGTGATTGAATATCGTATATTATAACTATAAAACCTATATATTGTAATTAATTTTGTTTTGTTTGCAATAGGAACTTGTTTTAACCGGAATAAAAAAATACAATCAATATTTAAAAATAAGATTTTTGGAGGTATAGTTTAACTCACAGGTGACAACATTGATTTATAACATTAAATTCTAATTTGCAGGGTAAGTGAGCCAGTTATGAAGTCAAAAAAAATAGAATTATCCTAAATTACTCTTTGTTCTTCTTAGATATGATGTATTATTTTCCATAGTGGATTTTATTGTTAAAATATTTTGATTAGCAAATGTCATGTTCTATAACGATAAGCTTTTATTTATTGTACGTATGGAATTTACCTGGTATGATTACTAGCTGGATTTGACACCAGCACCGAAGTGTTTACATAATTATCGGTTGTACACACACTACGCGTAAGAGGTGTAGTTAAATTAAAGCATGATAGAATGACAACAAATGTGCCGGTTGCTGTTGTCGCCGCATTGTCGGATCGGTTAATGCCTTGTTTTTGAAGACATTTTATCATTGTAAAGCCAGTTTTGCTTATCATTTTTGACATTTATGCTTAAAAAAAGAAGACAAATAATTCATAAATATGTCATAAAAAAATTTTATTGAAACCTATAAATCCGTCTACTAAAACTACGAATGCTTTCGAGTAGCTTGCAATGTTTGAGTCGTCCATTTATTTTGAGTTAAATAACAACAAAAGACTTTCCTATAACTTCAATCGTCAACCTTACAGTTCCACTCACAGCATTTTGCACGATTTCTAATGTAACGTATGTCAGACCATACATGTATAATGTAGTAGGTAGAACATTACGACGGTTCCGATTTCTGCTGTCGGTGCGTTGTTATACATTCGCGGCTAACAGTTTCGAATTACGCAAAATCAAAAATGTGCAGCTGTCGCGAGCGACGCATACTATTCCGTATTGCCTTTCAAATAACGGACTGAAATACTGTTTATCATTTCAGTTTTCACCATTTGTAATCCATAATTTATATACGAGCCGATCGTATGAATAGCTTTACATATTTTATACTGTGACGCGACGCTTAATATTTGGTTTTAATTAGTCAGGTCTATGTGTCTGAAATAACTTCGAACTTAAAAAAATATTTCACCTTAAATAAATCCTGTTTCGTACTTCTCTAAGTAATGAGTTTACTAAGTTTTCATTTCAATTCTCTCAATATTCAACTTCATCAAATCGACCTGTTTAAAGTGGTATTCCATTTAAGTTACAAACAAAAATAAAAATACACATGTGCCAGGGGAACGCGAAGATACCATTTGTAGGTATGTTAGGTTTTGTAGTAAAAAAACGAGTACAGTTATTTAACGTTCGTATTACCGATAGTCGTGTACCAATTTCCATATTTATCACTGTCTTAGGTCAAGATCATTAAGTGTCGCGAAGATCACACAATGTTATCGTATCGTTGTTGCTAACTACGTATTCACTTGTATTACGTAATACGAGTACCAGTTAGAATTTCATCGAAGAAATAATATTCCACTGAATTCATACTTAGACCATAAAATAAATCAGCTATCGCGTCTAATAATATTTAAACTTATGAAACTAATTTCGTTTTTGTATCACCAGCTTGATTATTGTGGTAGGTTAGGCTTATATTACAGGATTCTAATTTAAAAAAATAAAGTTTAATAAACCGATAGACGTCAAAACGTCTAACGTTTCAAGAACGTCAGTTATTTATCTCACCAGTTCGGTAGCGATTGCGTATGGCGAGATGTATCATGCGGAGAAGGCAACTCCATGAGGCTCTAATGGTGCTCAGATCAGTGGCAATTGGAACTTCAAACAACAAGTTCAACGGCTCGACGCCGGCCGGGCCGTGCACGTGTCTCCCGTTTGCTTTGCTACGTTACTGTTAAACCGGGTGCCGGTGACTTTGACACCTCGGCACAAGTCGAACAAAATAAGGCGCGACTCTCGTGCTCAATGTCATTGCCGAATTCAATTTGGTATTTAATATTTTTTTTATTACTAATTATTAAATACCCTATTCACTTTCAAATAAACTATTAAAACAAAATCCTTAATTTATTGTAAATTTCGTTCGCTTACCAAACCCAAATTATTCGATGACAATTATCTGTTGTGTCATTGACACTTAGGTTCAACGGTAAAGTCATTTAGAGGATATGAATAAATCACATTAACTATTTATTATATGTACATTAAATTACTAGTTATTGTATCGAATTTTAATTACATCATAATTATGTCGCACTAGAGCGCGGAGACTGGAGACTGTGACTTACATTCTAGAAGTTGAAAGAAGTTGCAGTTAGAAAGTAAATATTCTATATGAAATGTATGAGTGCTTACTGTCAGATGCAAAAAAGCGAATTGTATTTGTTTTTCTGTCACTTCAATCTCATAGTCTGTATCTGTAGCAAAGTAGCTTAATATTAAATTCCCTTTTGTAGTAGTTTGTACAACTTATAGTCTTGAAATATACCTGAACATCATAAATAATAATTTCTGAAGAAAAACTAACTAACTTATAAAAACATATAACTGGGAATATAACTGGGAAATGTGAATTTGAAAAGGTAATGAGGTTTTCGTGAATGCAAAGGCGCGGTGGCCGGTCTCGTCCCGAGAGTGCGGGGCGCGCGGGGGGTGGAGCAGCGTGGAGCAGCGCGGGGGTGCGGCGAATAATTGTCACAATAAACAGCCCGTAATGGAGTGCTGCCGCGCCCGACGAGTTAATTAGCGGAGTGCCTACCCCTCCGCGCCTCACCGCCGGCCACTCCCCGCAGCTCTCGTAGCGGCCGTTACAGATTTTTGGCAACTTTCCTCTATTCCTCAAATTAACCGAATAAAACGCTATTCAAATGAGCAAATATATCCATGTACGTACCCTCGACGACATTTACGTTCTTGATATTATACGGAAAATAACCTTAATGTATTGTCATTATGCGTAATGTGTCATCGATTCTGTTACAAGAAACACGACCTGTCGCAAAACTATTGGACGTCGGGCGTCGTCTTGGTTATGTAAACATTTTATGTATCACATTATGTATTGAAGTGTTCACGCTGCAAAATGGGTGGAAAGTTGTCTTTGAATTAAAAATATCCTCTAACACAATACAACGGCGTAATAACACTGTAATATTTAAGTGACCTTACTCTAATTTAAATGATAAATACCGGTAGTTGATAATTTCGAAGAGCTGAATTGAAACCGCAATCAGCTGGCTGCTATCTTATCGAGCCGATACTCCGGCTTCACTGCAAGTGCGCTAATGAGCTGACCGGTTTCGACTAAATTGTCATCCAAAAAACAGTCAGGATCAATGACTCCGTTTCAGCCCGAACCGATCACAACTGGAGCAAGTTTGACCACATTTTCGGTCTTGATTTTGGTAAAATACAATTATTTGGCACGAGTCGATAATAATATTAAGGCATTACTTTTTAAATCAACGAACGAAAAAAGCAAGAATTAAAGGTTTTATATTAGCTGAGTTTTTAAAAATGACTGCACTAGTAAAGACACCATGGCTCACAGATTCTAATAGGTCAGTGAATCAATTTGTGCTTTATGTCTTTAGATCATAATCGCTTTCGAGTTAAAATTGACCGACTAAAAACAACTCGTTTAAGCGTAGGTAGTTTTAGAATAAACTCGTTGTAAGCTGTATAAAAAACCATATAGTGGATTATAGTGCATTTACATAAAATACTTTTGACATCAACGAATATATAAATAATAAAGGAAATTAAAACGAATACACGCATGTAATACAGATACAGTAATTTTGTAATTAATATCATTTACTTAATATAAGCGAGACCATGATATCCTTTACACACACGATACGCTACACACATGGTTAAGTATAAAGATATAATACGAATAGATTACACAGATGAATGGAATAGTTTAAGGATTGTTGCAATCTCATTAATTAGCTGCTTATAAATTATTTGTCAGTTTGTCAATCTGTTCACACAACGTTCTCTATACGCATATAAAAGTCGTTAACACAATTATAATTTAGGGTAACGAGTCTCGGATCTCGGCTCACATATCAAACGATGAGTATCATTATCATTAGCAGAGCCGACCAGACGTTGTAGCGAACGATTTATACATTCCATTTGTCGATGCTATCGGCTCAGAATTCAGATCGCTCCAACCCTATTGCACAAAACCTCAGGAATATAATATTGATTATTAATATTATTATTTAGGTTTCGGTTCTGACCAGGCCCTGGGCGGGTAGATTACCTGTAAATGTCCCCCTGTTGGGCAAAGGCATTCTCCCTTCTAACACACAAATTCTACTAGTATGATCGCCGGAACGAGCGTCGTGACATATATACGCAGCGGTTTGAATACGAAGTCTTTGGTTTTCTCAAATCACAATATACTTTATTCAAATAGGCTCTTGCAAGTAACTTTAAATTAATTTAATTTAAAATCTACTGCTAACCCAGTGATCAACCCTAAGCGATCCATCCAGTTTAAATACAGACAAGGAATTATGCAATTTTAGATCCCCTGGTTAGTGGCGGCTGTATATAAGAATGATTGTCATTCCCTCGCGGATGGTAACATATTGTCTCGTCTGTTTTCCTAACAAAATATTTATATAAAAATCATTTATCGATAGATAAATAAAATAGACTTTAAAATAATTGCTTTACAAACAAAGTTATTTTATAAACTTCGCATTTAGATTTTTTTGCTAGCTCTACGTTATAACATATCATTATGACTAAAAAAGTCTTAAATTAAAACTGGGTTTAATAAAACAGCGAGGAAAATATAAAGGGAAATATCAAGAAAGTTGTCGATAATAAATAATAATCGTCGCTGCTAAGCGTGGCTCCGCAACTAGCACTAGTGGTCGATGACTCAAACTCTTATACTATACAAGTAATAACAATAATTATACATCTATGTTAACCTAACCTAACAATCAAACAAATAGCTATCCATTTAATTCTTAAAACTAATTATATTAACGCAAAAGGTAAAGGAAAAACGATGGTAAGTTAATGTACAGTAATTATTAGGTATCCTTGAACTAGTACCATCAATGTTTATCAAATCGCGGCACGTTCGCTGTTCTCCATAATTCTTGGTCAAACCACAAAATGTACTGAACTGGTTCGACATTTCAATCTGTATATTGCATGAAATCATTCAAATGATTGCATATAAAAATATGACACGGTGTCAAATGGAAAATCCAATTGTAGTCAATTGTAGTCAATAGCCAAAAACACCTAATATTCGACTAAGTGTATTTGGCTATAGTTACATACAACATTTAAAAGTCCCTTAAAATCTCTAACATAATCAAAAAGTAGTATTTAAGTATACTATGGTTAAATTTACATTTATAACATTTTTTTTATATAGTCCTGTCTCAATTTCTTTCAATCCATGCAATTTTTCATGAAATATCCAGTTTGACTGACCCTTTTTATTACATTATCCGCCCATGTGACTTGGCATTTACTACACAAGCTGATAAGAGATTTTTAGACCACAAAAAAAGTTCTAGAGAAATTATGAATTTATGAAAACCGTTGGTCAGTCTTCAATTTCGTACAATAATTGTTACTTAATGTTATTATTGTTAGAATCTCAAGACCAAAAACAAAATGTATACGTTTTGAGCAGACTAAGTATCGATCTGAAAATACATGCAAATTTTTTTTAACGTTCCCTCTTGACGCAAAACGCACCCTTCAAGTCCGACCTGCAACAAAATGATGAAGATATTTTAATGTAAATAACTCTGTATATAATATAATAACAACATGTAACCCTTTGTCATTTCCACAAAAAGGATTATCCTTCGTTATTTTATCATCACAAAAAGAGCTCAATTTAATGGAACAATGAGTGAGTCAGGCTGCAGTGATAATGCCGCCCGCGCAGCGACAACCGATAACCGCGGCTACGGCGCGCATGCGTCCGGACGAGACTCGCGGGAACTCGACAATACGAATTAGTATATTTATTCTATTCTTACGGAATTTTTTGTACAAACAGATGACTGAGATAAATATGTACATGTCGTTAGCTTATCGATAGTAGACCTTTGATTTATGATATTAATAATAACAAGATGATAGTAATAGAAAGTCAGGGTTTTGGTAGATACCGAGAAATATTACCTTCATGAGAGGACCGAAAGTTAATAGGTATTATCAGTTTATTAATTAAGAAAACAGAAATTGACTACGTAGATGTTTTTACATAATTTGCGATTCTCACTAAAGGCACTTTATGTTCTATTATTTCTGTCCTTGTATTCTCCAGTGACTTCACCTCAGGACGAAGACAAGGCTTTCCAGGATGCGAGCACCTGCGAGCCTGCTATTTGCTATTTCGCAAGCAGCGTGGCGAATCATTACGCATTCGTCCTACAAAGGTTAAAGACTTCACAGGCTGTTAATTTACTTTATATAATATCTTAGATTAGCAAGCGCAGAATAATTTGAAGCGACACGCACATCAGCTATGCCGTAGTGTGTATGGGAGCCGTCACGCGTCCTCCAGAGACGCACAGCACGCTAGCACTTAATTAACTTAAATATTCACGCTAACCAGATGACATAATATTCCACATTTATGTTACTTACTAATATGTATTTACGAATACAAAAATAACTAAAAGAGGTTATTGTACGTAGCACACCTATTTATTACTATTTACTATTTAAAACCATGTATCGTCCTTACACTCTCAGTATGAAAATTGGCTTGATACAAGTATCGCAGAGTCCGATAGTCGAAACACTAGCAATAAAGTATGCTAAATTTATTTCAAGAGACGTAATGTCACATATTCCATAGAGTGACAAATTAAAACATAAAATACTAACATTAAATGAAGTCGAATTTTTATTTTTTATATATTTCTTTACATTACATTTACAGCCTGTAAATTTCCCACTGCTGGGCTAAGGCCTCCTCTCCCTTCAAGGAGAAGGTATGGAGCATATTCCATCACGCTGCTCCAATGCGGGTTGGTGGAATACACATGTAGCAGAATTTCGTTGAAATTAGACACATGCAGGTTTCTTCACGATGTTTTCCTTCACCGACGAGCACGAGATGAATTATAAACACAAATTAAGCACATGAAAGTTTAGTGGTGCTAACCCAAGCAGGGTTTGAACCCGACATCATCGGTTAAGATGCACGTGTTCTAACCACTAGACCATCCGGCTCATTATCTCTTTTTACATAGATTTTTTATTTTAAATAAAGACAAATAACATAAGAATTGATAACATTAAGTGCTTAAATATATAAACAAATATGAATTTAAAAAAAATACTGTATAAATCTTGACCGCATGGAATGGTGGCAAGAATGCTAGCTAATGTCGAAAATGAATATTTAAATCGAAGCAAGTCGAGCGCCGTGCCGAGTGCTAGCCACTAGCAGCCCGCATCCTACGTACATACATGGAGCCCCAACGCTCGCTGCAACTCGCGGGAAAGCTGTCAGCCCGCGCCACGGAGCTCATATCCGAGGCGTTCGCCGAATAAAAAATAATTTTCTATCCTTTTTTAATTCAAATGTCATCTTTAAAAATATTTTTTATGTACGTACTGGGTATTGTAACGATTTACTTAAGAAATTCCTTATGGTTATTTTTGTTAATTTCATTCGAGCCATTAAGGCTTAAGGAACATCTGGTTATTTATACTAATATTACAAATGATAGAGTAACTCCGTCTGTCTGTTTTTATGGCCAAGCAACAGAACTGAATTTGAACAATCAATCAAAATATACTTTATTCAAGTAGACTATTACAAGTACTTACATTTGAATCATACAGAAATTTATAATGTATTAAACGTAAAGCTGAATTCGGAATGTGGATTCTACCGAGAACAACCGGCAAGCAACAGGAGAGGATAAAATATGGTATGAAGCAAGCTTACACCCCAAGGCTCCTTTTTTATACCAAACTCTCGAACTCCAATGAACATCCTGAGCGAAGATGAGGGCGACGACTAGTTTCCCATATTTAAATATTTTGCTTTCTTTTTTATGTTTATTATTTTTGGCCTGCGGAGATCGATCCTAGAGCAACTTTTAAATTTGTTTTAATAATAATTAAACTGAATATGTTGCTTGCTCCGCTGGACGCAGGCATGTTGCAGATACAGTTAGCCGAGCTGGTTAGCAAGTGCAGAACATCCGACAGGCCGACATGGACACGACATCGAGGGCCCACACGTGCACGCACACAGCGCGTATTCGTCTTATTACGAACGAGTACCGACCGCGGAGCCGTTCGGTTGGGGTACTTCGTAATATACTAGCCGCTCCGCCTGCTTACGCTCGCTGTGGGTTTCATTACGTGATGTTATATCGTTTATAATTTTATTTAATGAATGAGCCATCTAATGTAAAACATATTTTGAAATCAAGCTAGTAGATCGCGTGATTAGCGTATATAGCCCAACAATCAAATTGTTACTGTATGCAGTATGCATGTATGAAGGAAGTCCTTCAAAATTCAAGCCGCTGGCTCTTGGTCTGAACTCTATTCGCTCACACTTATGCACAATGACATGCTCTGCGTAGTTGGCCAGTCCCGTTTGGGAATGGCCATCGTCGTGAAAATCAGTCAAGAAATTCGAACAACATTAAGGCGGTTCAAGCGTATAAACTGACAAATAATATTGATATAATATACAGACACGGCTTATTGCCGATTTATTATATGTATGTAGATATCTTAATCTCGCAAGATAAATATCTTCCAGGCTTGTCAAACGTCTATCAAGCTTTTAAAAGCAGAAATTATATATGGATTAAAATCAATAATACGCAAAACAGGACATAATACATCATACGTACTTATTATATATAGAGTATGTGCGCGGCCGAGTCAGCCTCAGTATGCAGCGAGACATGCGTTTATGGTAAGCTCGATAGCAGCCATCTTGATGATCAAATATATTATATTATGCCTTACGGATTCAGAGGTTTGTTTTGTATTAAATTCTCACTAAATTATTTCTGAATGGATCCTTCATAAAAATCAATCGAGCGGTCATTAAGAACATTTGATTTTTTATATATATACTAGTAATGATGCGTTAGGGGACCGATTTAGATAAGTAACATCATATGTAACCGTGTCCCTGAGAAAATTAAGTTGCTAGAATACGCTCTGTCTGTCATAGTTTACAAATTTAGTCTACAACGGAAATTGAATACAAGGTTTTTACAGTTTAAACGCAGTATGTTTTTCCATTTCTAAAAACACATAGGATAGTATGTCAAGTAATGGTTGGCAGAAGAAACATATACAGGTAGACCCAAGTGAGCAAGTCTATACTACACCTGTAAACGCTTATGAACCACATGTTATCACTATTTCATACATACCATTAACTGCAGGAGTCGAGCAGCATCACCTAAAAAACATTTCAATACTCAGCGACATTTCAATAAACAAAACCTTCAATTCTTCCATCGAACTACACGCGCATACATATAATGGGACGGCCGCGGTAACTAGTGGAGTCCACTTAAGGCGATCGCATCTGTAACCGTTAATTCCACTCGTCGCTCGACGAGTCGCCGCAAAAAACACCGTGAGACACACAGACATATTTGCATGTTATTGAGATCCTATCGTTACGATTTCGCTCGATTCGTTCCATATTTTCAAATTAATTGAGACGATTTTTATATTGCTACCACGTTCGGGAATTGCAAATGGAGGTTGCATGTCCAGTTTCACGTTGTAATCGAGTTCAGTAGAACTATTCCGCGAGGACAAATGCGAATCGTGGGCGAATTCGAAAGTGAAATGTAAAAAACCGACTTATGCAGATACGTTGTGTGGCTGCTGGCGTTCTTTCATTGGCATCATTATCGTACTCAACGTCGCATCATCGCAAGTCAACTGAGTTTCAATTTTTTTCTTAAGTTGGAGCTGAGCCTGACCTACACATTGAATGTAATTACATTACGATGTGAGCTTTCGCACAATCACCACAGAGAGCAGAGCCGTTCGCTGTGAGTACCGTATCCACCGCGGTTTTTATACGAGTCCCTTTGAGTCTTACATTACAAATACGACGTAAGCCGACGCTTCGGTGCGAACACTTGTACGTATCGCCTTTATTTTGTATATAATATCTACATATACTAACGTCTAACACATTCACCATGAGCGAAAATGTAGCACGATTAAACACATTACGAAGCCAAGTCCGACACATAAGACGAAGAAGACACTTGCAGCAGACGCTGTGTAACACGACGAGTATAACAATCAAATTTTAAGCCAGTCGCAATATTATATTTTCTTTGAATCCAACTATGCGGCCATTTATCTATTACATTTGTTAAAAAAAAAAATGTTCAAATACAATATTTGACTTGGTAGGTTAGACGGGAAACTGCCGAGTCAAATAGAACATGTGACCCATTAGGTGTACTCAAGTCACTACCCAGTAGGTCTGTTCTACCACCAAACGGCAGCTCTTATAATTGTTGCATTCCGGTTGAAAGGCGAGGGAACCAGGGTAACATCATAATTACAGAAGGTACATAACATTTGATCCTAAGGTTGACATTGTCACAATCTTGGCACATTGTCGAAGTAAGAAATGGTTAATATATCTTCCAGCTCAAATGTCTATGGGCGATGTTGGCCAGTACCATCGGTGAACTATTTGCCTGTCCGCCAGGAAATATAATAAGCAAATGAGTATAGTAACTAATAGCGAGTTTCTCGGACAAAACCTCGGTTCGAGTTCATAAAAAGTTATTGGGCTTTTTGTAAAGAAATTCTCAGTAGCAGCCCCAAGTATGAAAGTTGACAGCGTTATAATTCCAATGCCTCGGAAACATAAAAAAGCGTGAGTCTTGAGCCTGTACTGTCTCAGAAAAGATATACTGCCTTAAAAACTTGTTTGCATGAGTTAGTCATTTTTGTGTTTATAATTAAAATTGCATTCTCATGCATACACCAAACTCGCACGGAGACATTGAAAGCTTTGGAAGAAATCCCTTCGAAGTGAGAGTGTGTCTGTAGTAAGAGAGAGTTCACCTAGGCATACGCACTTACATTTTCTGCGCAGCTAATGTTTGTAACTTTCCACCTAACCCAAACTCGATCAGAAGTATTTTTATTCTCAATAATATTTTAAATGAATATGATAATGTAAGCTTAGAGAATACAGCGCGTATAACGCGTTAATGCTTGTTAGAATGCAACTACGACGCCGCTGCGAAGCTTTATGGAGCAGGAAGCGTCAAGCGACAGGGCGATACGCAGCGACATACAAATCATACAATATTAGTCTTCGAAATTGCGTGTTAGAAACCAGATGGGTAAAATATTTATGAAAACACAGTACGTCACGGATGACTACATTATAAATTAACTATTACATACGTATATTACACTTACACTTTTGCACACCAACTTGCACGAACAACCTTGGGAGCTGAGTGTTACGTCCCTTGTGCTTTTCTCTACCTCTCTACTACTCACTTTTCAAACCGGAATACGACAATACTAAGTACTGCAACTTAATGAAAGACTCGATCTAATGAGTAAACAATCATGTAAACTTCTTACGTTCAACAACAAAAAATAATTTAGTATATTCGGCAAACGTCATTAGTGCCACTTGTTAAGAATAAATCAATCATTAAAAAATAGTAAAATGGATATTTACTATACCTAAGCCTCACTGTTTTTATCTATAATATTCGACTGTACGCCAGAAGGCAATGTACGAGTAGAGTTTATACCGGAGGACTCTGTAATATTATGTAATCTATTTAGCAGTTAAATGAGATAACAAACCACTTACAAAAAAAATTATCCTTGTGAAATACCTATGTATATTGATTCAGAAGTTTGAAGCTTAACTCAACGACTGACCGCTGAGTTAAACTTGACAATGTAATTGTATTTACCGCTCTCGTTTATAACGTCATTATAATTTTATTTACTTGTCATTCTTCTTCGTAAATATAACTATCAAACCAAACTATTTGATGAATTGAAATTTGAATAAATCAAATTCAAACCAAATAAAGCAAACTAAAAGTGTGAAACTTTATTCAATTAGATCTGGACGATATTTATGGGGATATTTATAGAACGTTTAATAAAAGGAAAGTTTATATATAACTTTCGTTAAACTTTTTAATTTACTCCCGCTTCAAATGATAGGGGCGTGACTTGGCTTTAGTTTTTAATTTACATTTAAAGTCATACTCTCGTTTATTTTAAGTTTTTGCTATTTTTATAATTGCCCAAATTGCATTTTACATTTATAAATATTGTTTAATTCGCTGAAATATCTCTTATAAGTATTTAATGCAAATGGCTTTTTGCTTCTTGCAATCTTGCAAAATTGCGAAAACACTCAATTATTTATGTATTATATGTATATGTTTAATACCTTATGTTATAAACTTTTTTAAATACTCCACAATAGACTGAAAAAATATTAGGACATTAACTATTATGGGTTGTGCTTATTAATATAAAAACCCACTCCAAACTTTTCACTTCACTTCGTGTTTTCTATTTTCGAGTGAACACTCGTCGTACGACAATGCATAAAGCGGTGACGATTATTATGTTATATTTCTTTTTTTTTTTTTATTTATTTATTTACTAAGAAAAAAAATAACAAATATTTCATATAATCAGTGCAGCATAAACCACAGTCGGTTTTACTGTGCTCTGATATGAATTCGATGGCACTTGCAGTCGCGAGTTGCATTGCTCTTGCGAATTTTCTCAAAGCGAAGCCACCTGTCTCATTATTGGCCTTACATAATTCGCACTGGTTCATACTTACTTGTCTAATAATAGCCGAGATAGAATTAACTGTGCCACTTTGTTGCATGGTAACTATGCGGAACGGTTACATGCAGGAATAACACGACACCTTTTTTTAGGACATGTTGACCCATATTAGACTTTTATCTTAAATTTTTGCCTGAAATATTTCCTACTTCATTTAGGAAATCTAATATCACATCATACGTGTAGGGGATTAGATTTATAATGTATATATGTAAAAGAAACTGTTACTTAGCCGCTTCGCTGGATCAAAAAACGGGGAGAGAACAACGGAATTAAAAATTCCATAGCCTATAACCATCTACGGGCGATCCTACGTCAATTATAGTAGATAGTAGTTGATATTCTCATACCAATACGTTCAATGGTTCAGTAGTTTCCAAGGGATTAACGCACAAAGTAATAAAAAATTACATATATTAAAAATAATATCACCCAGAAAGTTTAAGCCAAACGTAAGAAATCTAAGCTGTGGTGCTGCTTGCTATAAATTCTATGATAATTGTTATTAACATTTGCCAAATAATTTATTCAAAACTGTCAAATCCTAGTCTCATTTTATTTTAAATAGAAATTCCGGATAGGCAAAATACTCCACTCCACCTGATGGCAAGTGATTGTGATTTCCAAACGCAATGACGGCCAGTATAGTCAGTCAGAATGAAGTGCACTGGCCGCCTTCGCTATACTGGCCCGCAAGACGTCTCTTTCCACCTGGTTTATCAACGCCCCAAGGGTGACCATACCATTGATATGCAAAAGAAAGTGTGTGGGCAAAGCTAAATTAAATTTTGACGCGCAACCGTCTACTAACACGCGAAGGTAGTCTTCATGTAGGAAGTTGACAATCATTGTGCAGAACTGAGCTGGCAGACCATATTTTTTTCAGAATAAATTTAATTACTTTTCAAAAATGCTTTAAATATGAAAGTGGAGCTTCTTCTGAGATTTTTTTGTCTGTGCAATGTTAAGAGTTAATTATCAGTTAACTCATATTTAAGACTAAGCTGACAGGAAGTAATCTAGAGGATCAGATTGAGAATATGATTTTCCTAAGCTGTTCTGTACTTCAGTTCAGATTTGAGTGTCTTGTTAAACGTCGCAATGAGACAATGTTACCTGGTTCTGAAAGACAACGTCAGTGTTTCGATTTTAATATATTCGTCGGTTCGAGATTTCCGCTGACAATAAATAAGATAATAATCATTAGCTGATCGGCAATCGTTTAATCCTGTTCCTTAATACTATGTTGTGGTTAATGATTGCATCGTAAGTCATATGATTTTAATAAATTATTTACTTATTGAAATAAGCCTAATACATCTTACACGTTATTTTATATTTCTGTGTTTGTGCGTGTGTGCACAGAATTGTGTACTACAATACCTCGTACGGGATAGTATAACATATTATGTTTATTAGGTACAGACAAAATTAAGTCTGTGGAACTCTAGGTATTGATGAGAAATCGTTCAAAAAAAACCAAGTGATTCGGTAAGTAAGTATACTTTTATTATTACTTATAACGACGATGCAATCCTTAACTAATACACTAAGTGTTAACGAATCGGAACTTTGGAAATAAGTCTTGATTCAATCAGCGATTATTTAGTGGATTACTTAATTATTACGTTGAAATTATTTACCGGCTGAGAGGAAATTAAATTTTATTAATTCAAATTTAATGTTATTAAAGTTTATAATATTTTCACTACAAGTTCTCGGTCAATATCAGTGTGATTTATATGCAGAAGTTATAATAATATTTGAAAGAAAAAACTTTATAACGCTGATACGATCCTTAGTGTATTATGACATGTGTAGATTAAAATGCAACGTACTGACAACTAATTAAAGAATCGATGGCAACGCGTCTCCTTATTGGGATCGACTTAGAGTGCACATTAGCGTGACGCAACAGGTATCGAGCGCGCAGCGGGCACGGAATGCGCCTTTATCTCGCGGATGCATTTGTACGATGATTCACGTACACGGGTCGGTTTATGTTCGAGTAATATAAAAACTAACTAATTTTACTATTTCGAAATGTCATGTATACTTATTGTGTAGTCTTTATTTTTTACTTTACGCAGAGTAGTAGTAACATTTAGTATTTACAAATAAAATAAGGTTGTGCTTTCACAAAACTATTTAACATTGATATATTTTATTTACTCTTAAAAGTAAAAACCTTTCTAAATTGCCCACAGCTGGCCTAAAGCCTACTCTCCTTTTGAGGAGGTCCGCAGGGCCCGCGGCTACACCGCGCTTGTTGGATACACACATGTGGCAGATTTTCGTCAAAAACATACCGGTTTCTCTCTCGATGTTTTGCTTTATTTTTGTCCCCCCGTTTGCTAGGCCGTATCACTCGTCCTAATAATTAAAAATGTTTAATGTAAAATTGCCTAAAATGTAATTCATACAAAACAATTGAAGAATCTTTCCACCGAAATGTTGACGTCGGCCGCAATGTGGGAGTCTCACACATAAAAATATCACGTGAGAATGTCTCAGACACTACGTTGTCTTTATGTTTTAATTAGCAATAACTGGATTAAGCTCAATTAAAACTAGGATTGTAATCACGAGCCGTGACAGCAAGCGACTGTTTGTATCGATTGACGAGCTCTAAGATATTTATCTTATCGATCGATATTAAGAAGTACTTTTTAAATACTTTTACGAATACCGTTTTTCTTCGTCGTCATATCTATCTGTATATGTGGTATCGGCGGTCCGACGGTCAGGACTGTCTGTTACATTAACTGTCTTCAGACTTGTACAGACAGTTTTTAATCGTCACTTTACGAGGATAATTCTACAACAGGTATCGAGCAACCTAGAGGTACCACTTAACAGCCCTTAAATATTCCACCTGAGCACAGTGACCGTCTCCTACTAAAGAGCGCTATTCCAGTGCAAGTTGTTGGATATAGATTTGACAGAATTAAATCCAACACGCGCAGGTTTCCTGAGTGGATTTTAGGGAGCTCGAAGAATCTTGCTCAGCAGAACACGAAACTTCAAGCAACTTGCTCCGATTTAACTTCGCGATGATCTATATCATAGCTCACCGTCGAGTGGACGTTCGACCGTCCGAGGCTAAATATTGAACGTAGCTAATTATTGCTACAAAGTGATGTGTGGTTATATTTAATAGTTATAGCATGAATTGCTTTAATAGTCAGTCTGCGTGCAAACACTTTCGACAAGTTAGGATTCAAAATAGAAAACTTAAAACAATTAAATACTTTTACCAATACTGCGCACGCGCATAATATTACTTACAAATTCAACGAAACGGCTTAAAGGTTAACGGTTTGAATAGTAATGGGTATAAATTGTTGGGAATCATTTTGTATATGATGACTCGTAATTCAAGGTCATATAGCGACTATAATTGAACACTGTTAGTCCTGCAGGGTAACAAGATGCGTATTTTCCTTAACATTCTTTTATATAATTTAGAAGGAAACTGGCCGTATAAATTACGTAGGTACCAACACTAAACGTGATTAATTCCATTATTAAACAAAAACAATTGGCTAGTGCTGTCAGCTGTAATGCATTGGACATTATTTAATGTAAATTAAACGAAAACGAGGCTACGTTTGAAAAATATAGTACATTAGCTTTAAGATTGTCCAGAGATGAAATATCAGCGCTAGACTACTTATAAAATATTATCGTGTCTGCAATATTCGTCCATGAACGATAGTCTGTGCTCGAACTTCTCGCTATTGTCATCTGTTTCTCGTATCAACGTCTGACAGTCGACCGCCGAGGAGTCTATCGTCTGATATATCCATGTGAAACATCTAAGGATGAACTGATTAGTTTGCAGCTTTATAAACAATAAAATATCATTTGAAAAACTAAATACATAACTTAAATTTACTTTATTTTACACGACTTAACTTTTCGACTTCACAGACATTTTAGAATCGGCATCCATCATTCATGTTACCAGATTAAATCAAATGTAAAGCTGCCACCGGCTCCGTATAATTAAAATATCTGTTTCTCGCCGGCTCCTCTCAGTAGAATCTACTGAGTAATTTTCATCAACTAATTTAAATAGATATGTTAATTAAATACAATTAATCCACGCTAGTTTATCATCGACATAACAGTGTATTGAGCAAGAGGTAAATCGAATTTATTAATGGCTTTTGTTGAGCATAATATTTGAATTAATTAATCGCCGAAGTGAAAATATGTTAGGATTTCTATTCTACAAGATAATATATTGTCCTGGGAATTGAATGTATTGATTTTGCGGAATCTAAATCGAATCATTGAATCGAATTTTATAAAAATCATTATTTATTTATTTATTTATTTATTTATTTATTTATTTATTTATTTATTTATTTATTTATTTATTTATTTATTTATTTATTTATTTATTTATTTATTATGTTTTGCTAGCGGATGTTACATAAATTACACACCAATGAAATCATGTACAAAATAAGATACATTATGTACACCCATTCAAAAGCAAAAACTGCATGCATAGCGTTCTTGCTCCGATTACAATTATATAATTAAATATTAAAGTGCTTGATTAACATTAAGTAACAATATTTCGACATTGAAAGGAGAAAAAAAAAAGAAAAGTGAAGAACAGAAATAACAAAAACCACATTACAAAGTACTATAAGTTTACATTATGAAGTAAGCTTGAATTTTAAGAAAGGTCAAAGACATTTTTTATACCTTACACCTGACGACCAACATTTAAAACGCGAGCCAAGTCGTGGGCGACAACTAGTTATTAATTAATTGTTTAAATTTTAGGCGATGGAATAACTGATGAGCGGGGCATACCTACCCAGACAGGCTTGCACAAAGCTCTACTTGCCTATTTTATTAATTTAATGTCAAAAAGCAGGCCTTGAACCCGTTGATTAATTATTTGTTCTTGCGTATCTCACTGGGTGCTCAAGCTTGTACCAGTATACGTATCCAGTGTTTCATAACCCCGTGTACTGTTTGGCTTCAATTTATCCTAAACGACAACGACGCGCAACCAATTGTACAAGAATCGTTTGTGTCCGTATGCAAACAGCCGGCTCACTCACTAGTCTACCTGTTATTACACCAGCTTACCAGTTCACTTTTGAAGCCAAACCAAATCAACAGCAATATAAAATGAATATATTGCAGTTTGATCGTAAAATATATGGTGAGTGAGTGAATGAGTAGGTAATACCCACCCTGACAGGCCTAAAGCCCTAGTATTATCTGGTAACTGCTTAAAACTAACATTCCACTTAATGCTGTCGAAGGAGAGATTCAAAGTATTGCATCAGATATATGTAACACATTATAACAAGCCGTCTTTTCTTAAATGGCTTCAGAACTAGTGTAGAATACTCATCGTGAGGCGGTGCGCGTAATTTGGTAGCGGCAGAGCCCCGATACCGGAGGCGGGCCCGCGGCGGAAACGGCGCCTCGTCTGAGAGAAATCACGACTCACCTATGTAAACATGATACTTTTGCTAGACATTTAATAAACAATCGTAACGTTATAATAATTTTAATCTCTAACTAATATTTACAAATAGAAAATAACTAATACTTGAAATCACGGTTGTAATGTTGGTACGGTTAGTACATAATATTTATTGTTCACTTTATTCGGAAGAGAACTCTTTAATATTTTGACATTTATTTGAGCAATTCAATGCAATAAAATTAAAATTAACAAAATATGTACATGTAAAGAAATAGATCAAGAAAGTTTTTATAAGTAAATAATAATACTTTGCCTAAACTCCAAAACTATTTTATAAATTACTTATATTTATTCAACTATTCAAAGAACAATCGTAAGTATTCCGCTCGCTAATGACTATTACGTAAAAAGTTTGAATCATTCATTAAACATCGGAATGACGGAGCAGAAACACGCGAGTTACCGCACTGCGAGGCGAGGCGAGGCGAGTCGAGGCGAGGCGAGGCGGCTCGAAGCGCTCTCAGTGTCGGTTTACGAGTTTCCTTACAAAACTTAATTGCTAATCAAACATTGTCATCTTTATGTGGTAGGCTGGACTTTTGAAATTATTAATATAAACCCGACGTAACGCCCTGTGCAAATAATTTTATTTTGCACAAAGTTATGTTTTCATTCATACATCTTACACATTTATTCCAAATTCAAATAATGCTCGTGACGAACATTTAATCAGAAATTAAAGAGTTGCTTTAGATCTAATATTTAAAGATTCTACTTGATACAGGCGCCAGATCCTGTGGCATGCATTGTCGTATATAAAGGGCCGTTTGAACCAGTGGCGCAGCTATCATAGTTCCAGGTAGTGCATTACACCAGGGCCCCGGAGCTTAGGGGGCCCTCTAACGTAAACTTTGAAAAGAGTTGGTTAGCCAACACGCCAGCTCCTGAAGCCAGAAAAACTCGACCCTGCTCACAATTTTCTTTTCCTATCTATATTTAAGGGCAATATTAAAGAGGGGGTAGTAAGAAGGGGCGAGGGCCCGATTCTTTTCCTATGCACCGGGGCCCTTGACCACCTAAATACGCCGCTGGTTTGAACGCTAACTTTATGCACGGAGATCACAAATTACCACCAGGCGATCTATTTGCTCTTGATAAATGACGTTCATGATGTGAAAAATAAATCTCTTTTATTATGTTAATTTCTTAAGTATCTGCTATATCCTTATAAGTAACTTAACTCAAAAAACTGTTTTATATATAACTGTCATTTTTTAATTATCAATTTACAAATCGGCCATATCTGTTCTATTTGCCACCAGTTCTGAACGTAGATCTACTCAGGGCGCCAAGAAACAGCACAACACACGTAATACAAACGTTTCGAACGACACTGGTGTCTTTCACTTGCAATTAAATGATGTATCCATATACCTGTCATATTTCGCCACGCGTCGGCCGCGGTTAAAAGTGGCACACAGTTAATTACTTTAGTTTAAAATTCCGACGATGAGCTTGCACAACGGTCGCACGCACGGCTGGTACACATAGCTCGACCGAAACATTTATCGTCCCGACAAATTTGTCGAATGTTAATTTCAGTATCCTATTTCTAAAAAAATTAGTTTTTATAGCATTTCTGTCACAAACAGATCGCTGCAGCGCTAAGACCGCCTACACACGCTCTTACCTGCCATACATCCTGTGCAGGGATGGTGTGCTATTGTGGTCAAATACATTTTATTTTAAAATAACATGATAAAAATGTAGGCACTATGTAAATAATGTGGTTGTCTGACTCAATTTTGGCCACACCGCAAAAATAGGTTCACTTTATATTCCCCTTCATGTTCCTAGTCTGAGGGGTCGGCTCAATACGGGAGCGAAAATATATCGAGAAGCAAGAGAAGGGATCAGGCGGAATCGATGGATTTATGTATTTTCGAAGTACGGGATTCTACGGGATTCTTGATAGAAAATCCCAATATAACCAGAAGCTAGCTATAACTCAAAAAGCATGTCATATATTAGGATAAGCCGACATTCGCCCGGCGACAGAAATGTCTTTCTCGCGTAATGTGAACCAGGTCTTAGACGCCGCGAGCCGCGCACCTACTCATACATTCCCACTAAACAATAGCGTATTTTGAATAAAATTTACTATTTAATGAATAATGCAATATTTTGTCCACAAGAATTAATTGACTTTACTAATCTTGATGATATTGTTACTCCATATCACTTACAAAGTACACTATTCATATTATTATTATTTTCCGCAAAGGTAAAAACATCGTAAAGGCCTTCCCGAGGAGAACCACCAAGCTGCACCAATGAGTTAACCCCCAATTAACACGAAATGAAAACTTAGTAATGCTTGCCGAGTTTGAACCCGCAATCTTCGGTTTAGAATTACGCATTCCAACCACTGGACCCAGCCCGAAACCGCTCGTATCTCATGCTTTCAAACAACTCAACGTGTGATCCGAACTTACCAAGTGGATAGAACGTGGATCTTAATCTTCATTAATTGTTCGTGCATTGCTGGACATCGGCCAATGGACATTGCAAATTGAAGTACGGGTAAACATGGCTAAGGTTTCATAATGGCCATTTTTATTTCGAACTCGACTCAGAAGGAAAACATCATGAGGACACAACCATGTGTCGGCTAAAATCTGTCACCGGCTTAATAACTAACCCGCGCTGGAGTTGCGTGGCCGAATGTTCTCTTATGCATTCCCGAACAGAAGAGGTGATCTATGCGCCTCTTCGCAGCTGTGGGCAATTTACTGTTTTTTTAATGTTTCTATCAACATTTTTTGCTTCTCGGATGAGCTGGAAGAATTATCTTAAAGAGATAAATATGACTTCAACGTATCATAGACACTGTAAACGGTTTAACCGTTTACAGTGTCTATGATACGGTGAAGTTACTTTTGTCCCGTTTCACCCAGCGGCTATCAATAAATTCACTGATCGCGCTGAGAAATAAATTAAATGATGTATTTTTTAAGCAGTAAGTCATTTAAACTTTTCAAACACAAAAAAATCTGCTATGTAATATATTATGCCTCGCTCATATTATATTTAATGGACGATAGTTCCATAAATTTCTATGTCTAATAATAATCAGGATATAAATCAATATCGCCTGTCCTCAAGAAACTTGTATTTGCTGAGGTTTCGATGAAATATTTACACAGGTATAAGGTAAGTTAATACAAAGAAGTTATCGAAGCAAGTACAGTTGCGTACAGCGGGCGGTCGCGGGCCGGTCGCAGGCCGGTCGCGGGCCGGTCGCCGGGCGGCCTTCGCGTTGATGCGTTGTGCTGTGCGGGACTCGGCTCCTAGCAACTAGCTGCGTCCTGTTGTGTGTACCTCCGTCATATAAACCTACGCGCACCTATACGAAACTTATAGTCGATGTGTTTGTGTGTGTAGCATTTACCAGACCTAGGAATATATATTTTTTGCACATCAGGTACCTCCAGCTTGACGACGATGTGTTTGTTAAAAACTCTTTTTTGATGTGTTTTATTTTCATACCCTTCTTATTTTTATACCAAAAAATAAAGCAGTGAGTACGAGAATATGTCAAGATAATTTCGTTAAGAACACAGTATGTGATATGTAAAAGTTGATGGTGCGTGGCTTAATTGTTATAAATACGATGGTTCGCGAAATTGTACAGAATACTGAGCAGGGCAGAGCAGGTTCAGAACGAGAAGCGAGCTGAAGGCGAGGATAATAACGGGACCGACGCCCGACTGGAGCGTTGCGTGGACGACCGACGAAGTGCACATGTTACATACAATCGAACGACGGCTTATACAAAGATGAAATATTCTAAAGTTTGAGCTATTTTTTTGATAATGAGTGGCACTAAATAATACTTGATATTGAAATTATCGTATTAGCTAAATTATGTTATGTAGCGCTATTTTATTTCCGAATATTTCGTGCGCCAATTTTAGACGAAAAATGTTATTCTAATTTGAGTGTCATGGGAACATAGATCGAACATGAGTATAGGCTAGGCGTAAATATGTAAAAGTTAATCGCGCCCACGGCCGCGGCGCGGGGTCGCCGACCGCCGCCGAATGGAAGCGACGCGACACTTGGACATGCGCCGGACCGCGCTCCGCGCCGCGCGCCTGTCGCCCTCTGCCGGGGACCGAGACCACTAATGATATTAACATTCGCCGTACCACTTCATTACGACTGAATATAGTCCTGTGCGGTTAGCTACTTGATTGCTCGATAGGTAGTATAATTTATTCGCAATTGATCGACATCTTTACTTACCATACGAGTATTACCTAAGGCTCGCCTAAACTAGTCAACATTCTTTGCGCCTAACCCGTCGTTGCGCCTAAAACACTTTTAAGACACAATTTGTCATAAGTATTAGGAGAAACGTTTGTATAAAACATTACCGTCCGCGAAATCATTTGTTGCTTGCGCCGTTAAAACATCTCTCCCGTCATTATCATGCAAACCTGTATTCCATCAGAGACAGGTGGGAAAGGTTTCTGCAGTAAATATTCCGATAATATCGCCGTATGTCTAAGTGCTAACAAAAACTGAATACAATTAAATCAATCACGAGACGGTGTGGCGACGGATGTGTGCGTGGGCTCGTGACCGGTTCAAAATCAGTTACCCTCGTAGTCCGCGGAGGTCTTAAAGCTATCAGCGGAGTTGGTGCTCGGAGCGGGTTCCAGCGGAAATGGATTCGAGCGAGGAGCCTAACTAATTGCTGATTATCATAAGATGATGGCTTATCGTAATTAGAATTGAGAACAAAATGTATACGTATCAATGAATTACGTGATTTCGATATTTATCTAATGTTTGACGAGCTAGTTTATAGTATAGCTGTTAGGGACTACTCGTACTGTTAATTTAATTGATTAGCAGAAAACGTGCGGCACACACACTCACTAATACGTTTTAATTTCAATTTTAAAAATCGTTTATTATGAGTAAATCTTTCGCCGTTATGTGGGCGATGTTGGTAAAACTTTAATCTAACCATATAGACGTAGAAACATATAAATTAAATATAATTGCAGAAATACTATTAAATGATTATCTTACGAATTACAGTGGCAATCGTCCAAAAACTGTTATCGGCCGATAAGAGAACGATTACTATTGATAAACCGTAAACCACGCTGCGTATGCGTCGCTTTTTGCTTACTCGACTGCTGTACCGAATATTTAAATTAAATTATATTTTTATAAAAGTATAACTACCTACACATTTTATTAAGAGTATAGTTAAGAGCCGCGATTTCTTAGGGGATCGAACACGTGGATCGCAAGGGAGCATGTTCGATCAAAATTTCATGTAATGAATTTGGAAACCTGTAAGCACCAACCGCATTCGAACATCATTGTGAAATGAGCTCTAAGTTTTGTTTTTAAGAGAAGAAGCAGCCTTTACTAAGCAGTATTTCGTTTACGGCCTGTTAATTTACTTCACATTTGTATAAAGTTACATAAACATTTTAATGAGAAAAAATACTAAGTGAATGCATTTTATGATTTATACTAATTAGACCGTTAATTTGATGTCAGGCTTTGTGCAATGATTATAATGAACCGCTCCGACCTCACCGGCAGCGATTGCGGCACTCGAGAGTCGGGGCATGGACTGAAGGTGAGTCGCTGACACGTTATACATGCATTCTGAATAAAACACTGGTGATCACTGTCCAGTCCCATCACTAGATGGGTATTCCACTGTCAAACAGTTTGAATGGTGAGCCAGGGTATTAGGTACAGGGGCACAAGGTACAAGGACATAACATGAACGTTGACGGTGCAACAACATTTTAAATAAGTACTACATATTTCTCAGAGTGCCCGTTTCTAAGAGCGAATGATAACTTACCTAATATTTGAACTATTTTTTTATTCATTTTACAAGTTACCTACTTTATAATATAAATAAAGAGTAGGTGTTTTTAAATTTCATAAAGTTAAATGGTGAATATCAAATAAAAATACCGAGTGTTTTTAGTATATTGTATTTAAATATCATGTTTTAAGTCTAGCTTAACATTACAACTGAAATCTCAAATTGAATATAACACTGTGAAAGTTACTAAAAGGTATATATATATATATAAAGGTATATGTATATATCATGTAGAATGCTTGTGATACTCTTATACACAGTCGCTACAAAAATTCTCGCTTTAACCATTTACGTCGTGTGCGTTGATTGTGACACTACTTTTAACTGTATAAAGATGTCAATAACTTGAACACAAAGTCGATTGATCGGAAAGGGAAAGGGAGGGGCGGGGGAGAATGAGCCGAGGACAGTGATAGCGACTAGCTAACGGCGGCAGCTGCGCATGCGACCTTTGCGTGCCGCCAGGACCTTGTCTCGACACTCACGGCCACTTGCTGTGACACACCCTACACTTCAATTACGCTACATTATAATGAAACTACTGCCGCACTAACGCACATCGACTTGTCTCGTCTGATTGAAAGCCACATGGCTTTGGCCCGGCGAAAATTTAGGATATAGTTTGCTTAAAGGTTTTTTATAAACTGGAAAAAACTACTCAATAAATTTCGCATTAGGAGTAGTAATCAAGCAAACTGCATCAAACATGCGACAGAATCAATTAGCCTAGAGAATGAACGCTTAACATAATTATGCATTAAATCCTAGAATTTCATCACATGCATAAGTTACAGAGAACTCGTTGAGAGTTAAATTACTCGGTCGATAGCATCATGTCGGCGGTCGGCGCGGCCCGGACGAGGCGACACGTGGGTCTTACTAATGCGGTGCTTCCACGCAGCGACCGGCGGCCGGTGCTGGCGACCCGGACCTTGGCTCGGATCAACTTCTACTACATTCGATGTTTCTCAGAACATCTGTCGACGACCATCACTGTTACCTAAAACACATCTTTTCAATCGGATGTAAAACACAGCGATGATCTCATTACTCGCAAAATTGTAACTCTGTTCTTATCAACGGTAACTTTGTATCTAAAATATATCATCATATTGAAATAAGTTATTTATTTTATTATTATACTCACACTAAACGCCAAAGTTTTAAATTGATTAAGTTTGAAAGACTTTTATATTTTCGGAAAAAAATTACAATTTCGACCAAACCGTTTCTACAAATGTCCAGTGTGAGGGTGACATGAACTTAATTTGGCATCGACTGTCAATACGTGTATCGTTATCAGGAGTGGCGTCGCGGGCGGTGTATCGTGTCGCTGAATCAACAGTTGTCACCGCCGGCCCCTCCCCGGCCCCCTGCCTCACCGCGTCCGGACGACCCTCCGGCCACACCACTGGATACACTGCCTTTTATAAGTTACATTCCACTTACATCCTGAAAAACTTCCACAAAGTAAACCTTATTACCAGTATATATATTTGTATAAAATTTATTTTAAGTGCGATTTGGTTAATTATAACTGCATATTATTTATCGCAAATTTGGATTGTCAGCAAAGGAGTAAGTATAATATTATGACTACTTGATATCAAATGATAGTGCTTCGTATATATGTAGGAGATTGCGTTAAACTCCTGGCGAAATTGTTTTTTAGCTGCCAATATTATTTTTTTCTAAATATTACAAAGAAGGCAATAGAATTTAGAGTATTTTATTCCTAGTTTTAATACCATTATATGAAATAAAATGTTATATATTGTATTTTTTGCTTATTATAACACTTATAATTATTATTATATTCAAAATAAGAATATCGTGTGAACGAATATATTATATGTATATCCTACAACCGTAAGTACAGTATAGGTATATATATATTACTAATAATAATTAATGATCTAAAAGGAACGATTCCCTCCCCACACAGGCGCTCACTACACACTCATTATTATCATATCGAGTTCTAAATCCTTCGTAAATTCACACCGGGCTACGTCACTGTCAGATTAAATCTTTGATTTTCTAGCGGCAACGTTTGACAGCAACAAATTCATTTCGTCTTGTAACTTTCTTAACACTAACCTAATTTTAAAGCTGTTAATTTGTAAGAACTTTGCACAAACCATAATCTAAAGTTGGCTCTCCGACATGTCTGCAATTGTAAACAGTGAAAAAAATAATATTAATCCAACATTTATGTAATTGTATCTCGTACTTTGCATTCGCACCCTCAGCCTAAGGGTTTCTCAAGAATATATCTGTATATTATATGCTTAAATATATCAATGGGTCGTGATGGTTCACTTTAAGAAGAATATGAAGAAGAATATATATATGAATATGAGAAGAACTAACGACAAAGGCTAACTACTGTGATTATTATTTTAATTATACAAATTCTGAATGATAATGCATGAATTTTGAAGTTTTAATTCTTTAAGCCAAGAAAAGACAGTATTTTAGATTATGATATTCAATTTAATATTTGACTCTAAGCTAAAGAAATAAAGTTGCTCCAAGTCACAAACCACTAAACAACCAAAAATTGGTCTCAAAAACGTTGGCAAACTTGGGACAAGAAAACGACTTTGACTTACATTTTGCTTATTTCTTTTTATTTTTAAACTTCGCACGATCTTTAATTACAATATAATATTTTTAAAGATTTGAGAGAAGCAGTTCAAGTTAAGTAATTTTCTCTAAAACTCATACAAAAGTATTCACCCTGAGATACAAATATACAGACACCAACCGTTTATTACTTAATTATTTCGTTTAAATATAAAGCGCCGAGTTTTCAAAGCGTTTCTCAATTTATATTTTTACAATTTAGACAAATGTTTACGTATCATGGCATTGGTCTTTCAGGGCAGTCGGCGCATTTTTGTAGTCTATAACATTGGTTAGAATAAACGTGCCTTGACTGTTGACAATTTTACAAACGTTCATTTAACTTTAGCGTTATTTTAAGGATAATCCTTACATTCAAATTTGGCAACATCCAGGAAAACGCAGTAAATATTTTTAACGATAATTGAATTTTGAAAATATTGCTGTCAATGAATTGTAATTATAACAATAAAATTCCAACTGTTGGATCATTCCATTGGCTTCAAACTTCTGTTAACAGCTTGTCTACAGTTAAACGGGAACGATGGAATCCATACCACTTGGATCGTTACTACATCATTGCCTATCTCAATCATTTGACTGTTTTTGCTTTCATTAAAATTTAGTTGTTTCGTCTTTAGTGTGTAGCTTTGTAGATTTCGCTGTAAATTTGTGTGTGACCAAGAAATTTACTTACTATGTTATTAAAGTCAGATTATTTGTGCCTTTTACATATTAGTATTGTATTAGCAAAGTTAATCACTGATATTTTTATTTATTTAATAATGCATAAACACATGGCACAGTAGAAACTTATGCATTTCAAGAACATATACTCCAGACATATTATCTGCATGTACTCCCAATGAATTAAGACACTTTAAATATTATCAGCAAGAGTAGGCAACACTTTTCGAGTGAATAATAGGATGGAATCAAGTAATTATAATAGTTTATATTTGTGTGTTATGCTAATGAATTGATGTGCGTCACTAATGTCAATTGAATAGGCACTAGTAGGTGTTTGTTTAAAAATAAAACTTTGAAGCATTGTGATTGAAGCGACTAATCTCTCATAAATAATAGTTTCGAGTAATAAATAACTTGGCAAGAGTAGTTAAATGTTGTTTGTTTGTTTATGTCGCGGAGCACTCGTGACTCGTGACTGACTAGTCAGCAGTGAGTAGTGACCGGCGACTCGGCCGACACCGCTCTGTTACTACTGACTAGTATTACATCAAATCGTTTAACGAGTAACGACGCCGTATATTCGCGACCAATGACATAACTTCATTGCCTTTTATTAGCAGCATTTTTACTTTTATAATCGCGTAAAATTTTTGTCGTTTTCGTTTGACGTTACAATAATTGCTTGAAACGAAAGTTTTTTTGACGTTCACTTATTTTACTTAGGTATCACTAGCTTCGTTCATTTTCTGCTAATCTTAATATGAAAAATTATTAAGCCAAAATACACATGTACTTAATTCGTGCAAAGGGCATTCGCCCGCAGCAGCCTCACGCGTCCACAGAATAGTTTTATTAATATGATAATTATTTTATTAAATAATTGTTATTATACTCAAGTATATTCAGTAATCACATCAATACTTGAATCTTAATACCTAACAGATGAAAGTCAGTTAAAGTATTACAAGGAAGAAAGTACAAAACATGAAAACTACTCATGCCTTTTATAATTCGTGATTTTTGTGCAACAAACATTTAATACGTTGATTGATTAATTGGTTTTTATATGACAGTGGGTCAGTGTTCTGTATGAAAGTTTGGAGAAACATGTGAATGTAGGATACAAGTGAAAGTGTCCGCAGCCGAGATAAATGTAATTAGCCGCGTGTGGACTACGGAGCCGCGGCCGCGGAGCGCGCCGCTGAACCCTTCGCTGCGAGCCACTCTTATTCGTGACTTTTTTAAAAATTATGTTCGTTTGTCTCTAAAGATATTAATTTACTTTTCGTACCGTTTTTCGCTTATTCGTGCTTATTCGTGACATTATCAACGGTTAGCGGTCGCTCTGCCAGTCCGCCAGCATGCCATAATATAAGTTGATAAACTGACAAACAAGCAAGGGAGCCGTGTGTGCGAGTACGCGCGTTGTCATTCGTGTGTCACCGCGACGTATTTTTAGTGGGTAGGTACTCGGGCAGCGCACGCACACCGTCGCACAACGACAGCGCCTTCTAAAAATACACATTCCAAGTCAGCACTTTGCTCGAGTCCTCGTCATCGCTACCAGCTCGCTGACATTGGCAGTTACCCGTCGAGCGACACCGCGGACCAATTAATAAGGTTAACCTGTCGCGACAAACGTTGGCGCTAGTGGGTATCCGCACCATAATACATAATACCTAATGTTCTAGTGCGAGCATTACTCAGCGAGAACGGGTGTCGTCGTCGGCTATGTGTTGGAGGGCGTTTCGCAATAACCGGCAGCGGATGAATGGCTACTAGCTACTGGTTCTAAGGCGCGCAGAGTGGCGCGGCCGAGCAGGTGCGCGTCTCGCCGCTTGTTACGTCGCGGTGAAATAGACTCGCCTCGAAACTAGTATTCGCACCGGTCTCAGGCGCCGGACGCTCTCACAGTGCACGATATATGCGACGGCGGCGACTAAGCAGTAATTTTAAACTGTGTGCCCTTAATGAATACCACGCCGTGGCTGAATTAATATCGATTTTACAAAAGGCGCGCCTCAACAAAGCTGTGTCAACTTTACACAATTGTTCAAACAAACCGATTGCGAGGTTACGATTATAGAAATTCTTATAAGTAAATTGTAGAATCGTCATTGGTAAGAACTTCTATTACTAAAGTATTACGTTAAAGTTAGTATTGTATATTTTACAGTTAGGAATTACTTAATGGCAACATATTTATTTACTGATATCTAAGATACGCCTTGAAATGTGCATTTTCATATCAAGTATCATAAACACACACCCACGCCTGGGACAGTCCGACTCCGAGATGCGCTAACTGGCGGGCTAACGGGCGGCCCAGTAGCACGCGATCGTGGGCACCTAGGCATTATAGTGACGGCGCTAATTAAATTGCAAATGTCTCTAATAATAGTTTTTAGTAGCGCCACACCCCGCCCGCCGCCCGCCGCCGCTGCCGCCGCCCGCACGGCCCGCTCCGGCCGCTCGCTCCCCGCGTGTAGCGCGCCCGCTCCCCGCGCGCCCGCCCCGCCGCGACCGCCGCGCCGCGCGCCGCTTGACTTACTGCTCGTAAACATGCGATTACATCGCATTCTGCTGATTAATTTTCATAAAGCGATCCAAATTAATTATATTATTATGTATTATATTGCTCGTCTTGTAGTATGTTATTATCAATCAATTAACGTATTCATTAATCGCAAAGCGTCTTACTATATAAAAAATATGTATTACCTAAATAACTAGTAATTATAGACCTGAGGAAAGTTTAAGTGAATTTTATTTTACGAACGACCTTTTATATCTCTTGTATAAAGCTGGTGTTGTATTCGTCTACAATGACAAGCCATATTACCGGCAACAAGTTTTATAGTTTGATCTTATTTGAAACAAAATAAGTACTTAAGTATGAGATATATTTATAACTAGTATAGTATTTTACTATTAAGTAGGTATATGTACACTGGGAGATAACTCTGAAAGTTTAGTATAAGTACGCAAAGTAGGTATGTTAATCGACAAGCAGGTAAGTACGTAATATACGAAACAATTAAACTTTTCTTAAATTAAATTAAAGTAAATGTATTGTATTCTAATTATCCTAATAATTGAATGGTGAATATTCATATAATTCGTTATAACTCCTATGGAATAAATAAATCATGGTCAACCATGTAGCCACATACGTACCTACAGTGAAAAGTTGGAACGAAACGTATTTCGATATGTGTCAATTTGTTAACACGTGTCGGGTGTCTTTCTACCACAAGTGTATCCATCATAGAACAATTCACCTTCGGCAGACGAGGCCTTGCTTATCACAGCGACATTATACAATACACAGCTAAAATAATATTTTAGAAATAAAAATATAAGATTAAAAATTAAAAATGCTAAAAACGGTTGCCATTACTCACAATAATAAAGTATCTTTTACAATGGGGTTGTCTGAGAGAAATGGTTAATTAGCCATAAACCCCTAGCTTCTTGCACGACACATTATTTAGTCGTTATAATTTTCAAGAGATTAATTATTACTTTATACATAAAGTTAGGAAATGTTATTGCCATAAAAAATGTTTTATGAACATTTTTGATAAGAGTCGTCAAATTTAACTTATCATTTCATAGCTTATCAAATCGTAATTCAATGTTTTTTCAAAGAAAATGTTTTCCTGAACCTCGAACACAACTGAGTCAGTACTGTTGAAAGCGATGTCTTTAGAATACTGCATTGTATAAGATATCAAAGACGCCAGAACACTCGCAACTCTAGCGTGCCGGTTACCGCTGTGAGGTGTTACATATTTTCTTGTTGCGCAAACGCATACCGCGAATAATAATAATCACAGTTCAAGTATAGTCAATAGAATATGAGTAGTATTCTTAATATTCATAACATAAGAATTTTTTTACGTTGAGTAATAAAAAATAAGCAGGCAGAAACTGGATTGAGACAGCAAAAGACAGAAACGTGTGGCATTCTTTGGAGAAGGCCGAAGGGGGTCCATACGTTGAAACATTAAAATCAACTAATTAATAATTAATATTCAATAACTGATTTTTCTAAAATATTTAATAGTTGATATTAATAATACTAACAAATACATGGAAAATATACAATTAATTCATTAATTTTAATGTTTATCAATTGAATGAGATATTAAAATCAAATGTCTAATTTATGCACTTTAACTATTATTATAATGTATTTAAAGTTGATTTTACCACTAAAGATCTATTTGTTAATTTCTGTTATTATTATTATTATTTACAATGTAAGCATGAATGGAATAAATAAAGCTATATTATTATTATTATTAATAAAAAATATATAAAGGTTAAAATTTATAATGACTACTTCACAAGTCATAACCGCGTGGAGTAGTGGTGCGAATGCTAGCAGTTCCACCTTCCCTGTTCAATCACAATTTCGACCTAGCGTATGTGGGCGTAATAAGATTGTATAATTTATGCAAATACCTTATTTAATTTGAAGTAGCGACGCAAAATCGCCCCCGTCTTTAAAACCGATTCAAGACTATCTGTCATCAAAGAGGTACCTTTGATTTTATACTCTGTGTGTATCTATACATTCAGGTTAAAAGATCAAAACTGGTTTGACAAGCGTCACGTAGAAACTCAAGTTATAATTAAAAGAACGAATCGTCCTTTCGATACTTTCTTTAACTTCAGGGAGCTACAATTTAATATTACCTAAATAATATATTATATACATACGTATGTACGTCGAACACCAGAAACAGAACCGAATACATTCAATATTATTGTCTTTATTTAAGTGTGTAATAATTCAGTTCACGGCTTTTATGCAGAAGAACCGCATATGTTGTCGTTGATGTCTTTTGGAGGGGTCTTGCGAACGTGCCACTAGCTCTGAGATGACCAGTCTAGAACGTTATTTCCCAAACATCACAAAATGTGGGCTAACTTCAGTCATATAAGATTTTTTATAAGATTTAATCTTATTATTTTAACGTTTTAACTATTACTGAATGTTCTATAAATTCAATTGTAGGTGAAATTTAAAACTGATTGAGTTAAATGTACCTACTAACCGCCTCTTAATATGCTTCTTTAAAACACATGGCAATATATAACTACAGAGTGCAATTTCATTGATCACAATGAACTTAAACTATTCATCGACTACGATACCGCAAATTCAATCGGTTTTCAAGTGTTGCTTGTCACATAATCTTCGAATACGAAACATAATTCTCGAACCTAACGGTGAGATAACTGAGGCTTTTTATGTCTTTGTTGAGCAACAATCACTCTTACGTGAATACCTCTATTTACTTTTAATATTCGATATCACGCTAGAAATAAAATTTTTATTTTTATAAAAATAAATTTAAGAGGAGGGAAGAGGCTTCATGGTTTGCCATACATTTCCAACGCTTGACCGAACCATGTGCCTGTATCTGTAATTCTGGTAGCTGCATATACCTGTACTATATCTACGACCGAATGTAACGAAACCGACAGATAGCATCGAATTCCTTAAATAAAAACGTAAGTAACAATTAGCATTTAATCGCGTGATCGCGGAGGAAATCGCGGGCAACTTGAGCACACAAAGAGGAAAAAATTAACAAGTAAAACTAATTGAGCCGTGACGCCGCGTTGCGAGTGCCCGCCCTCTCGGCAGGGCTCAGGCAATAGTAGCTGCGGATGATCGTTTTGACTAATCAGACGTCACATATTTACACAAACCGAGTAATGTAGTAAAAATTAGAAAATACCCAAAAAAGTATCATCGCCTTCGCCATTCGCTTTTCTAACTTTTTTTTTTGTTTTGATTTTCCTATGATAAGTTATTAATTTTACTTTTTTTTTAGATTCGACATTAATAATATTCCTATCCAAATATGTATCCTACCATTAAATTTTAGCTTTGTTCCTACTTATAATTTATGCAGCGATAATACTACTATCTATTAATGGTAATATTTTTAAAAAATATTTCTATATAAATACCTACAGAGTGACATAGACGTGATTAAATGACATAGTATTACGTAAGTATCGGTGAAGGCAAAGTGGAAACGACTTTACCATAAAGTGTAGCTTTAAATACTGAGTCGGTCGAGTCAAATATTCAGTAACATTATAACCGTTTTTAGTATAACCAGTGTGGGCAGTCACTTCACGAATTCTATTGGACATAAACTAGTGTTGTATTTTATTCTTATAGTTTCGGAGGTTAACGAACCGACTGTAATGTAGGAGTTATATTTTACGAGTTAAATTTAAATAAAACACCTCTGCATTAGCATAGGATTACGAAGCCGAAGAACGCTCAGAGGTATAACTGTACCATCGAAGTATCATCGCCTTCGCCATTCACTTCAAGGGAATCTTTGCCATAGCCTCGAAGCAATCATCGGGACCGGACTAGCTGCTTTTTTGTCAATATAATCATCAGGAATCGGAACACTCGGACGTCGGGGTGATACAAAAATCTAAAACATATAATTGCCTTCATTTGTCACAAGGACTAAGCTTTTTTAATCAATAATCTTTATTCAATATAGAACCGTTACACATGTGTATTTATTGATGTTAAAAAATGTTTATTTTCAATAGCCAATTCAAACACTGCTGAAGTGAAACTTTATATTTGTCATAACGCATTTTCGTTTTTGGTTTTAAATCACAGCGCGTCTAAGAAGTTCCACTTCTTCTACTACCATCGCTTTGGAAAGAAACACCTCAGAGATGAGAAGATCCGGCGAAAGAAACTCAGCGGGACTTTTCTTTTTTATGTGTTTTTTTTTCATCAAGTGTATTTACAATGCAATAAGGTATTCATGTTTCGATTCGAATCGGCCTGACACAAGATGTGTTATCATTTAAGAATTCATTCATTAGTTTTAAAATATCTTTTGCATATTAATCTTCTCTATGGGTGTAAGTAACTGAAGTCCTGCTAAACGGCGGCGCTACGACCGGAAGTAAATAAAATTGTTATTTCACGAGGACGAAGTCGGGACGGATTGTTATAAATATATTTCATATTTGTTAATTACATCGATAGTCAAAATTTACAGTAAATACTCTAAACTACTATTACAAAACATTAACTACTCAAAGAGAAAGTCGTTTCATATTTAAAGAAAAAATACTTTTACTTCGTACTATATTATAGGATTGAATCCTGGAGTGGTTTTCTGTTAGAACTGGCCTCGTCAACTGACGCTGATACGCTACTCTGATGCTCGTATTATTTACATTTTTGTTATAAGTACTGCAGTAAATGTGACTCGCATATGACTTTCTGCTCGTAAGTATATATTTCATATGACGTATTTATATAATGGAAATGTCCGTTTAACTTATATCGGTCGCTATATGTGCACGGACGACGCGGACATTAGGCGTGAAATTGGAATAAAGACTACATCATTATTCTTAGTGTCGTCATGTCTTCGTCATTATCTGGCCGTAAAGAGTTGGACGGAGAACCATAAAAATAAAAAGAGGGCGTAACGGAATGACTGTATAAACATTATGATTGATTTAAACGATCCATAAAACTTTTAAATAGCTGTGTCTGTTTACTGCGCTGATTAGAAGCGTACGAACACAAACAAATATTGTGGCGTGTTGTATGTTAGTACTACACTGTACACCCCATTATAATAATTGCCGCGTAATTAGATTATTGTTTATCGTTACTGGAACTAATCAATAAACAATTCAAAACAAATCCAAAATACTAATTGTTTCCAAATAATATTAATATTTCGCTGGTAAATAATATATTTGTCCACGAACAAAACGAATTTAAAGCTTCTCCAAAAGGAACAATAAGACAAGGCATGTGTTAACAATTACGATGATGGTTTTATATATTAAGCGACTGGCGACCTGGCAATTGATCCAGAGACTACAACACGTGGGCTGTTCCGGCGAGCAACACTCAGTATGTGCTTAATTTGTGTTTATAATTCGTCTCTAATAAGTCAATAATCTCCAAACATACTTCTGCGAGAGGAGAGGATAGGCTCTATGACACGTCTTTTAGTGATATTTTATAATATCAGTTATTTTAAATTCTTGTCAATTATAAAAGTGGACAATTGCCTATTTCATGATATTATGAAAGACATTCATCGATCGACAGTAGGTAGTGTTCGCGTTTCTCGGTCGAACACGACTCGCGACTCGTATGCGGTCGCTCCGTGCCGATACGGGCGCGATATCTGCCACTGTTTGAACACCAGCCACCGTCGCTTATCGACATTTATCGAGCCCCTATCGGAGTATTAAAATGATTTCAGTATCTACACCGATTAGCCGCCTTATCTCAACAGACCCAAATTGATTCTTGACTAGAATGTGAATTATTCCTTCTATGTGACCGTTCCGTAGCCTTGGGGACGGGACTTACTATTATAAAATCAACTACTGCTACTTCAGTCGTCATTTAGTAATAACAACTTTCGCTTAATATAATTGTCAGCTTATTACTTATTTTACTTAATGAATGACATCTGAATACTTTATTTTGAATAACACAAATATCACGTAAATAGGCTCTAAATTGGAGTGCAGGTGAGGTGTCGGTGGCGGCGGGCGAAAGCTCGTTGTCAATCAAACCTGTCGGGGCTCACGAGAGTCGAGAGCGGGTCACGGACTCTCGGCTCCACGGATTGACTTGTTTTTGCCGAGAGTTGCTTCGTGGGTCAGCCGATAGTAGTTGTTCCCCCCTCCCCGCGTGCGGCGCACCGCCCGCGGACGACACTACCGACCTCCTACACCCGAGATAACGTCCTAATACTGTATGCGCTGTTTATTGTTGTGTTATGTAATTCTATACAGAGTTAATATTTTTATCAAATTATTGTACCGACCCAATTTTACTCTATGACACTAATGACGAAATTAATTCTCAATGTCCTTAATCAATGTTAATATATACCATAGAAATTATTTTTCTAAAACGACTTTTTAGTAGAGTCACTTGACGATGAGGACTCGAGTAAGACGCAGTGCTTACGCTCATCACGGTGGATCGACGGGCAGCCGATCTGTGGCTCGTTTTAGCGCCCGACAAAAATAGCCCACAACAATGCTCAGTGCGACGAGTCGCCACGTGGGATATCATGTTCGTGACGGGGCCGCATGCGTTCGACGGGCAATAAACATTGTTTTATGCGAGGGTTAGACGACCGGCCCCGACTTATTAAAAACATCATATTCGATTAGGTCTGTCCCACCCGGCGCCCGGGGACGACGCACTCCCCGGTTACGTCATCGCCTGAAATACGCGTGCGTTTTACACGAAGGCGGCGAGGCGCGGCGAGCCGCTCCCGGAACGACGCTTCGACACGAACAGAATAAAACCGGCCGCAGTGCCAAACCGGCGGTCAACGACTCCCGAAATAGATGCACAACGCGCACCTATAGGAAATTAAGAACCGGTCCCGCAGCGGACACACTCTCCGGTACCGATAAGAATTCGATTCGAAAGCGGAATCCACCTGAACGATTAATTTACTGCTGCTTTCACCGACCTCGTGGCCGATCTCGGGCGCGGCAAAGTTCAGCTCACCTCGCAGTTCGTCACTGTTCTCCTGCGACAAATACGTACCGAGCATGAGGTCCCTGCGTGTTGGCCGCGCTTTACTTAAATAGTCAAACATCGTCCCGATAACCCTCGCCGCCCCGCGATAGCCCGGCGATTCTTCCAGAGCAAAAACAATGTGATAGCAAGCGACCTCTGACCCCGGCTGATAGTGCTCTTCTCATTTTACCTTATCTCTGCGCTCACTCTTCATCTTCGTGAATTCGAATTAATACATTTTAGAGTCCTGAATTCTTCTCTTTCATTTTATTGTAAAGGAAAACAATTATAGACTATTAATTTATTTCGATTATTTTAGTTTTATTTGAATTTTTTAAAGCAAAATCAATTTAAAAAAATATCCTCATGAAAGAGTAAGTACAAAGTCTTGTTCCAACTAACTACCATTAAGACTTAATGAATATATTTTTAAAATATAAATTTTGGTGGTAATTTTTTAACACGTTAGACGGTATACGAACTAGCATTCACCGCTCGAGACGGAAGTTATGGCACATAATTAAGCAACTCGAAAAGGAGGTTGCATCTAAACGACCATAAAGTGGCGCGCGCAAACGCAAACGTAAAGGTGATAGCGCGGGCCTTGACCCACATCTTTATATTCGAAAAGTCAAAACTTTCCATCTACTAATGAATAATGCACCACATCTCCAGCAGAATAATCAGAGGCTCTCGTGAATTAACGAGCGCCCGGCCATCGCAGCTGACAGACTCCATCCCCTCCCTCCCCCCAGTCCGACCCATAGGCGAAGTCGAAATATTCAATATTTTAAATTAATAATAATATCTATTCTTGCGTTATATGTTACAAATAATCGATCTGCGTCAAAATTAAAAGCTAGGAAAAGAAAAGTACAAAACGGTATTGCGAGCCCCCGTTTATCCAGGCCTTATCCTTCTGAAAACCGACGTTACATTTCTCTTCAATAATATGTTATGTGATCGTCATATGTCTATCTTTGTCGGCACGTCAGATTTGTTGACATACAAACTATTAAACAAAGAATAGCTGATGTTGGAAGCTGCGAACATTTTAATTCACATGAAATTACGAAACAATACAAACGCTCAATGACTTAAAACCGTTAATTTCAAATATGATCTGGGCCAGGGATTCTCGTGGAGGAGTTAATGGTTCAAAACGCATGCCATTGTCGTGGCGAGAAATTTTAATTAGTTAAGTGAGTTACGTTGGCGGTGTTGGGGTAACAGACACGTGGACAGCAGCTCGTACATGATAACAGTTGACAAAGATAACTATTTGTCTCCTAAATAAATGTGGATAATGTGCTACATGCCTTTACAATGTGTGGATAATACCTAATATTGGATTTAAAAGTGGTATTCTATTTAATAATCTATTTAATAAAACTTCATATTTTTGTGGTGGCGCCTCAGCGGTCAGCACGCCAGTAAAGTCAACTAATTAACTTGGAACTTTGATGTGATTCATGATACGGCGTCGTAATACTAACAGATGAAATAACGATCCATGGCCGCCGCTTATTATTGGTTTCCTCGACGTGGAACGTAACGAGTAGGTAAACTGACACATTGAAACTATTCTATACAACTCGTTTTTGTATAACAATTAAAAACGTAACGAAACAACACAGCTCAACAGTTATTGAAGTACATTTTTATGTTGAACTTATTCTACGGTTGTATAAAGTTCTGCAGCTCAAGTTTACGTTGTCATTTTCGATAGCTCACAATATGTAATATGATTCTTAAAATGTTTTTATTTTATTTATATTGTTAATTAACAAAGATTTAACATACAATACTGATCCAGGTAATTGGTAGGTGACAGAGCCACGTGGATGTTTGGAAATATACAAGAATTGGTAATACTACCTGCATTAAAGTAGGTGAACTCGGCGGCCCACGGATCGCGGACGTTGAACACGAAAGAAGGTGGTTGAAAGTCTCGTTACGAAAGCGGGAGACCGGTTCAAACACGTGACGTAACCTCCGCACCAACGCCAGCGCACATACCTCCAGCAGCGTCGAATGCACCGATCTCGGACTAGTCCACGACGGGTAACAGTGTCCAGGTCAAAGTGACTATTCGGCCCGTCCCACTGGAACAGCTTCCGCAATCCATCGTCGAAACAGAAGCGTCGAACGTGGAGCGCGGACGACATCTTTACCTGACAGTATTAGAAAATTACAATGCGACTCTAATGCTGCCCGGTAAGATGCGAACCGCCACTCCGAAATGCAGATATCCAGGAAGAAACTCGGCGAGGAGACACGAGGCGTGCGTTGCGCGGCATGCGCGGCGGAAAGTTGAGGGCAGAGTGCGAGGCGACAACGCGAGTGACGCTGCGACGCGTGCGAATGATAACGAGGCACGGCGAAGACTGAGTGCGAGTGGCGGCGCCGGGCGCCGAGCGCGCACCGCGGAGGCGGCGCCGCGCCGCCGCACGCCCCACGCCTTCCGACACGACCTCTCGACCTGGCGCCCTCGCCGACCAGCGACATTCTTACCAGCACCACTAACCGACTTCACTCCAAACACAACAATTAAAATCAAACATTACCTCTATCAGAACATTAGGTAGTGTTCGAAATGACGGTCAATAACGTCCTGTAAAAATATACAAAATAATAAAAGCATAAGAACTAACGAGACCTTTTGTGGTAAATATCAACAGTTTTTCGAAAAATTTGCTGTTTCCTGATTTAAATTTATTTCCCTGGCCCTTGTCCTTTAAGCTTGGTGTTAGATAGCTACTTACCTATAGGTACCTATATAATATGTTACTTTATGGAGAAGAAATTTGCCTTTTCTTGCAGCACATTACAAACGTTATCCTCAATAAACTGTTTCAATATCCTGAAAGAAAAAACAGAATTCTAGCCTTAAATACCTAATAAACAAGTATATTGCAACATCATTCACAGGCAGTTTTACTTGTACCGGGAGACACCTAGATTATTAATTCTTAATGTCGCATATCATGAGAGGGTGCGATTATGGATGCGGCTGAGATTGCAATTATCTATTATATTTTAAATTCAAAATAATAATTACAATGCTTTATAAATCGTGAAAAAAAACTTCGTTGCCTATTTGTAACGTCGAAGTCAAAACATAGAAGGTACATGTTTGGTACAATCATCTTTTTCATCATTTTCGTAAAGCCGTAACTACCAAAATTAATTTTGTAAAATTAATTTCACCTTAGAAATTAATTTTACAAAATTACACTTATTAAAAATATTGAATACTTACCGAAGTTGGTTTTAAAAAAGCGGTGCTACGTGTATTATTAAATATGAAAGTCCAAAAAACGCAATAATGACTTCCAGTTGCATCAATTGCTCTTATCAGAAGATTTTTAAAAAGAGCTGGGTCACCTCAAGGGCACAGTAAGGTACCTATTACCTATGTTGTTGATTATGCAATTACGCGTTTAATAAATTATTTTGAAATTAATTTGAAAAGAAATTATATTTCACTTAGTTATAGTAGAGTTATCAATAGAACTATAAAGAGTGCAAAATCATTTTTTTCATCAATCAAAATCAATCAAAATCAAAATCAAAAACCACAAAGTATCGTAAAAACCACAATGCTTAAAAAATAATTATTTAGATTGTTATTTTTTGCCCTATTGGTAAGCTGCGTTTTATATACGTAGTTAACATACACGAAGAAAAACCCCACATTCAAACACTCATTATGAAACATATCTTATGTTTAACTCTGCGAAAAGAAAAAAAAACAAATATTTTATTAATACAAATATTATTCTTTAAAATAAGTGGGTAACAGCTTAAAAAACATAATAAAAAGTCTTAATTTTATGTTAGAGTCCAGACTCCCGTGTTTGATGTTTTAAGAATATACTCATAACTGTTCTACTTACCTCCAATAAATTTTAATTGTTGCGAATATTAATTGATATAACTTTCTATATTTATATAAACCTATGTATTTCTTAAACGAGATAGTATTTAATGCCTTATCAAAAAGTTACAATAAGGACTTTTTTAATAAATTGAATATGTTCTTGAAGTGGAGACCAAGCTGACAATTTGATACCAATCAAAGTGTATTTGAGTTTAAAAATACAATATAGAAATGCTCATACATATCTGCAAGGTGTTGTCAACGCTCAAACTTCACTATTACACCTAAATGTAACACATTCCAATTTCTTCTAAAACAAGTGATCACAACAAGCGGGTGACAGGTTATGTTAATTTTCGCGTTGCGAGCTGTCAAACATTTATGTCTCGACACGCATCCCATAATTTTTGGGAAAATAAAGTTTCTCTGATAGAACAGAAGATCACTTCTAATTATAAAATAGAATGTTTTAAATTTAAGATACATTTACTATATTTATTTAAATAAATTTGTTAACATGTTACAAAAAAGTATGTTAAAAGACTGTACTATTAGACTATAACACAAATAATAATTATATAATAGGCTATAGATTTTTGGCTTGAACAACAGAAATAATAATTAAATAAAATTAAATATTATTTTGTCCCCCACTCTCATAGGTTTATGGGAACCGTATGACAAACTGAAAGCGAAGATCAGGTGCATAACCGAATGGTCTGGTCATACTTTCCTCAGCCTTACCCGAGCCTGAGCTCGGGACTGTAGCTATTTGGGATGTTTTTCTAACCCTGGAATGCAAATAAAAAGTTCTCGGCAAACAAGCACAATGACTTTTATAATTGGCCCGACCGGACATTTCAACCCAGCCCTCGTTATCTGTATAAAGTGAACTACTTGTCCTTCGAGGGATTTGAACTTATTTCATAGCTATTTATTATGTTATACATCCACATTAAAGGGCGGGAAAGCACCCGCTGCCTCCGCGGTTTTGTATACGTCAATGGGCGGCGCTCGTCACTTTCCATCGAGGGAGCCTCCTGCTTGTTACATACAAAAGCTATGTACATTACAACAAAAGTTGTTGATAATTATGTTTTTCAGTTTGACTTTCATTTTGCACAGACGAGCATATGTACTATCTCATGATAAACCTTCGCTCTTAGACATTTGTGCTGCATATAGCATACATTCCACACCGCTGTGTATCGCTAACTGTGGCATCTAAAATGTGTTCATGCGTGCTCGAATGTTAAATGAGAGCTTTGTGCAATCCTGTCTGGGTACCATTCACTCATATCAACCTCTACCGTCAAACAACAATACCTAGTATTATTGCAGTCAAGCTTTCATAGTCGCCACTGTTTGGAGTAGGTAAGTAACGCATGAATGGTCCTGCGTAGGCACATCAAATAGTGTTAGACAATTGGCATGACTATGTATTATTATATATTATTGTACGATAATGCTTTTTATCTCAAAATAAAACTGTAACTTTCCGATACAATAATTGTCACTATCAGCATGAGTTTTGAATACTTTTGCATTTTAGGCCATTTTTATTAATGAGCAAATAGTAGTATTGTGTGATATAGCTTGCATCGTACTGAGCGTGTAACATTATAAATACAAAACTATATTATTGGATGCCAACTTAAATTACAGTAAATATAAAAATTAAAAGTACTCCCCGTCCTACGAACCTACACGTGAAAAAACACATGATCGATATCTATAATCAGCGTAAGGCAAAGTCGCATTCTGTTTCTGTCTGTATCTCCGCTTTCTTATTCTAAGCCACTTGACGGATTGTAATAAAGTTTTCACTTATAAGAGCTTTATACAAGAGCGGTGAAGATTCGTACCGACATATAATATATACATTTTAAATATTTTTACAAAAAAATGATTGAACTGGATATGATGGTGTTTTATCTAAAATCTGTTTTCATACACGTTTATGGCTAACGCTGACTAAACCTTGGGAGGTAATTACATCAAAACAATAGTACATAAAAAGCCTACAGAAAAGTGTACGACATCATGTTTATCTTTTAATATAAACTTACCAGTTTATATTTAAGATAAGATATTAAGAATACTGCTGGTCTATGTAAATCTGGTAGTTTTGTAGACCCCAGCAGCTAAAGACAGGTGTCGAGCTTATTAAGAATATCTATGAAGCATGGAAGGAGTCACAGGACGCCTTATTTTCTATGCTTTATACAAAGCATTTGATCGTGTTCAACATGAAACTGCCTAGAAAACTTTATCACTATGAAACAAGAGAATGTGCGCTCGACCTTTTGACTTTTAATCTTTACAACAGAATTCAGAGGGTTGACGTTAAAGGAAAAAGGTTCCTTGGGGTGTCAGTTGGTGTGGGGGGTCCCTCAAGGAATTAATTCTTATTTTAAGCGGGGAATCATTAGATGTTTTAGAATTGGCGAATAGACTCAGCTCTGCAGCCTATGCGGTAAAAAAAATTAGACTTTTGACTGATGTGGATACGGCTCGCCTTGTGTACTTCAGTTATTTCCATAGTATAATGTCATATGGCATCCTACTCTGGGGTAATGCAGCTGACATTAATACTATTTTTGTACTGCAGAAGAGGACTATTCGTGCAATTTATAACCTGGGCCCAAAAGATTCGTTAAGAGGTAAATTTAAAGAAATTGAAATAATGACTGTCGCTTCTCAATTTGTTTTTGATAATGTTATGTATGTACGCAAAAACATAAATGATTTTCCCAGAAATTGTGACGTACATTCTATTAACACTAGGAACAAGAATAAACTTGTTACTCCAAGTACCCGATTACACAGGGTTAGTAACTCTTTTTTGGGGCAATGTATACGTTTTTACAACAGGATCCTAAAAAACGTTCTAAATTATTCAATTATAAAATTCAAAAGAATCGTTAAAGAGCGTTTGTGTGCTAAAGGATATTACAACACTAATGACTGCACACCTTGGGAATGAAATGATCGCCTCCAGGCTGTTTCAAATAACTATAATATAATTATCATTGTACATGCAAAATGGTAAAAAAAAAAATATATCCCGCTGAGTTTCTTTCGCCGGTTCTTCTCAGGTCCGAGGTGCTAAATTCCGAACCGGTGGTAGATTTTTGACTATCAATAAGCAAGTGTAAACACTTCTATATTGAATAAAGATTTTTGACTTTAACTTTGACTTTGCCTTTGCAGTTCGAAAAACACTTCTTTCCTTGGATATTCATAGTCCCGATCATTCTTCATCATTTCATCGTGATATGTGAGGTCAAAGGGTCAAAGTCAAAATCAAAGTCATTACCAGCTAGTTTGGACATAGTGAAGGCTTCATATCACGTATACCACAAAGAGCTTCTTCCGAGCTTCCTTTCTTTGGGCTTCCTGGGAAATTAAACAACTGGATCGGCAGCTTTTTGGCAGATCGAAGCATCTTAAAATTCGTCAATCCTAATATTCCACAAGGCTGTGTACTATCACCTATTCTGATTCTTCTAATTCTGATGGTTAAGCTCTTGCTTTATACTTGAATCAAAGAATTCAACGCGTGTCTATTAATGGAATAAAGTCTTTTGGATCTGTACTTAGAATGGACGTTTCACAAGGATCCATTTTTTGTTTCTTCAAAACTTCAGTGGAATCCTCATAGGTTTATCGTCCCTGATAGGCAGACTCAGCTCTGCGGCATCCGGCGTTAGAACAGTTAGACAACTGATGTTGATACAGCTCGATTAGTATACTTTGGTTACTTTCACAGTATCATGTCTTACGGCTTTGGAGTATTTTGCTTTGGTGTAATGCTGCGGATATTGAAATTGTTTTTATACTACAAAAAAATAGCTGTCTGGTCTTCCTTCCTTTCCGTCGGGATGAATAAAGTCAGTATACTTACAGTTCCTTCAATATATTTACAAAAATATTATGTATATTCACAATAATATAAATCTTTTCGAAAGAAACGGTGACAATCATTGTAGAAAGGGTAAACTAAAAACGCCTAGTTATCGACTCCGCAAAGTAAATACATGCTTCCTTAATAATAATTATTTTTAGTTTTTAGCTGTGTAAGTCTTTCACATCGATATATTTTACTGTCGACTAGCAAACATTATTTTCGTACTATACATAGAAGCAATGGAAAAAAATATCTCTTTTATTCAGAAATTGTAGCTCGTATTTTAGCATTTTATGTGTTTATAAATTGAAGAAAGGATGTAAACCTTTATAACGAATATGATAATGCAATATGAACATAAGACTGTTTTGAGTAACAGATGCGTGTTTTTTTATGCAATCAATATTTTTCAATGGAATTAGAGTTTTAATAAATTACGTTTTTGTTTGCCAACTAAAATGGTAAGATCCTTAGTCTAAAAATATTATTTTTAATCTGCGCTTTTAGCATTTTCAAGATGGCGTCTCAGCGTATGTAAATGTCAGTTCATAGTTTCAATACTAATTTTTTTACAAATAATAACATATTTCAATTATTGAATAGTATAATAGTAGGCGTAATCTAAATTTTGAATTTATTATTATATTTTCTCTACTGACTATAAAAACAATTACTTCTATGTAAGATGAAGTGTTTTTATTCTTAGAAAGTGCAATTTTGTAAGTAATAATGGCACAGCGTTTTCCGGCGAGCGGGCCTAGCCCTGCGCCTCCTGCCGGTGGTATGCCACCACAGCAGCGATATCCTGGACCAGCACCACCTCAAGGATCTCCCATGCCCCCAAGACCATATTCTGGACCTACGTTTCCGGTATTATATTACTTTAATTAACATAATAATTGTATTTTCTTGTGTTGTGGGAGTTGTTTCTTGTTATACCCTATACACACAACAACAAAATAAACTTAATTACTAAAGATATTTTGTTATATGTAGTTTTGCAAAAGCAAGGTAATATTGTTTTTTAATTTGTTTAACTGATTAAGTTAAAAAATATATTATCATATTATATTAAAATAGTAATTATAATTTAAACACTATTTTTATTGTGACTTTTGTATTAAATATCATTTTAAGAATCAATACCACTATAATTCAAGATCATCGCTCACCGGTAAGAATTCACCTTGAAAGTAGTTTATTTAAAAGTAAATTGTGAGATTGTATATATACTGTAGAAAACTTTGACATCAATATTGTACAAGAAAATATTTAAATATGATGAAAAAAAAACTCAAAGCTTTTTCAAGTAAATAGTTTTACTACAACTTTTAATGAATCAAAGTTACTAGTTTGGAACTATTCTTTTATGTTTCTAAGATATATGCACATCAATGGCAACGTCATGATAAAGAATAAAACTATATGATGAAATGAAAAAGTAAATAAACACTTGTCATTTTGGACATTGTTTTAATATGTTGTTGAAGTAAAAATGAATACGTAAGTAAGTATACGAAGTAATAATGTGGACTTTGTGGATGTTTTGATTCATGAGTGCTTTTTAAATCTTTTTAGATAGTATAATATAAGTTATTTATTTTCCAAGTTTACTCTCCATTAGTGGGCTGATTCATTTTCTACCCAACGTATCTCGCGTGTGTTATGCTGTCAAAAGCTTTGGAATAGTCTACAAATGCTTTGTATCTTTTATTATACTCTTTGTATTTCCGGTTATTTGTGATACCCTGTATATGGTAGATTGTAGTGTAGTGTAATTTGTGGTCAGAATCCTGTCTGTTCTATTGGCTAGTTTTTGTCAATTTCTGGGTTAGTACATTGAGGATGATAAGCTGATGGGCTTGTAATTGCTGAGATCAAGCGGGTTCCCTTGTACATTTGCTTGTCACCATTTGATTTGATTTACATCACTGTATTGGAACTGCTTTAACCAGAACTAAATCAAACATATTATCCAAGAAAGTAACTAGAATAGGTGGTCAAGCGACTAAGGCATCATTTGTTATGTTGTCTGAGCTTAAATTTTCAGGTTTTCGTTTCTTTTTGTGTCCCAGTAGTCTCTTTCAGTGTTTTGATTAGCAAATGTTGGGGTTATAACATCACTGTTCCTGGGACATGGCTCCTTTGTTAAGTCTATAATATTTGTACACTTACTTCTTTTATTATTCATATTAATGTTCCTTCTGTAATTCTTATGACATATGTGCATGTTTCTTTGCCGTTTATTTCTTACTAATCATACATACACTATCTGTCTGTAGCCTCGTAGCGGCTTCACACCGCCTCCGGCCGGCAGCGGCGGCGTTCCGACGGGCGGCGCCCGACCCGGCCCGGCGCCGTACGTGGGCGCGGGCGCGGCTTTGCCCCCCGCCGGGGCCCCCGTGGGCGGCGCGCCCGGGCCCCCCACAGCCTACAGCGCACCACCGCGGCCCCCCTCCGCGCCCTCCGCACCCGCCAAACGCCCGCCGGACGCTCGGGCGCCTCTACCGCCCCAGCATAAACCTCAGCACTATGCCGGGTAGGATGAGTATGGTGTTTTACTTTTGGTATCGACGGAGGACTAATAATTATTGGGCTCCCGTGTTTATTTTCTAAAATAAATTTCAAAAGCTTATATAGAGTAGATTGTCGTCTGTACCTTTTAATTTAAAATTTTCGGTTAGCGACGCGTACGGCGCCGGCGGCAAGCGCAAGAAACGCTTGGCAGACAAAATCCTGCCGCAGAAGGTGCGCGATCTGGTGCCGGAGTCGCAGGCCTACATGGACCTGCTGGCCTTCGAGCGCAAGCTGGACGCCACCATCATGCGCAAGCGACTCGACATACAGGAGGCGCTCAAGCGACCCATGAAGCAGAAGCGCAAGCTACGTATCTTCATCTCGAATACGTTCTATCCTGGTGCGGTACTTTAGAATGCTCCCGGAGGATTTTCATATTTATTGTATGTGCAGAATTTGAAACATTTTGTGATTCTTTAGGACAAGGCGATAACGCGGTGGCTTCATGGGAGCTACGTGTGGAGGGACGTCTGCTCGATGATTCCAAAAATGACCCTAATAAGGTTCGTCGAAAATATTGAATAGTGTTTAAGAATTTTATCAATATATATTTTTTTAATAACAGATAATGAAAGCTTTACCTCATTCCTCGATTACAGTGATTGTATAATTATGATATAGTATTATATTCCACCGTCTCAGACGCAAGATTCGTTTATTTATTTCTTCATTATTCTACTTCAGGTGAAGCGCAAATTCTCGTCCTTCTTTAAGTCGTTGGTGATCGAGTTGGACAAGGAGCTGTACGGCCCCGACAACCACCTCGTCGAGTGGCACCGCACTCTCACGACACAGGAGACGGACGGCTTCCAGGTACAGCCGCGCGCACCGCACACACGCACACACACACGCACGCACACGCACGCACAGAGTACCGAGAGCCCTGCCCGCAGGTGAAGCGGCCCGGCTACAAGAACGTGCGCTGCACCATCCTGCTGCTGCTGGACTACCAGCCGCTGCAGTTCAAGCTGGACGCGCGGCTGGCGCGCCTGCTGGGCGTGCACACGCAGGCGCGGCCCGTCATCGTGAACGCGCTGTGGCAGTACGTGAAGACGCACCGCCTGCAGGACCCGCACGAGCGCGAGTACGTGGCGTGCGACAAGTACCTGGAGCAGATCTTCGGCTGCGCGCGCATGAAGCTGGCCGAGGTGCCGGCGCGGCTCGGCGCGCTGCTGCACGCGCCCGACCCCATCGTCATCAACCACCTCATCTCCGTCGAGCCGCCGCACGACAGCAAGCAGACGGCCTGCTACGACATCGACGTCGAGGTCGACGACACGCTCAAGACCCAGATGAACAACTTCCTGCTGAGCACGGCCAACCAGCAGGAGATCCAGGGCCTGGACACGAAGATTCACGAGACGGTAGGGCGACCGTGACGTCGCTCACGTGGCTCGACGTGGCTCGACCTTCCTCGCGACCGAGTGTAACGTTGGCGATCGATCGTTTCAGGTCGACACCATCAATCAGCTGAAGACGAATCGTGAATTTTTCCTGAGCTTCAGTAAAGACCCTCAGCAGTTCATCCAGAAGTGGCTCGTCAGCCAGTCTCGAGATCTTAAGGTTCGTTTCCGATTTCTCCTTCTCCAAATGATACGAATATTCTCCTATGCGACCTATCTCACAACGACGAAGAGGGAGACAAAAAAAACGAGAGGTCTTTCGACGACGACATGTAAATCGATTCATATCAGAGACTCTATCGAGATCGCCCGCCATATATGTCCGTTGCGCGTCCGCAGACGATGAACGGCGGCTCGGGCGCGGCGGCGCCGGGCGCGGGGGGCGCGGGCGGCGCGGGCGCGGGGGGCAACCCCGAGGAGGAGCGCCGCGCCGACTTCTACGGGCAGTCGTGGGCGGGCGAGGGCGTGTCGCGCTACCTGCACGCGCGCCTCGCCGCGCGCCGCCGCGACCTGGAGCTGGCGCTGCAGCCGCACGCGCACCACCACCTGGCGCCACACCACCTCACGCGCCTCTAGGCCCCCCCGGAGCTGGCGCTGCAGCCGCACGCGCACCACCACCTGGCGCCACACCACCTCACGCGCCTCTAGGCCCCCCCGGAGCTGGCGCTGCAGCCGCACGCGCACCACCACCTGGCGCCACACCACCTCACGCGCCTCTAGGCCCCCCCGGAGCTGGCGCTGCAGCCGCACGCGCACCACCACCTGGCGCCGCACCACCTCACGCGCCTCTAGGCCCCCCCGGAGCTGGCGCTGCAGCCGCACGCGCACCACCACCTGGCGCCGCACCACCTCACGCGCCTCTAGGCCCCCCCGGAGCTGGCGCTGCAGCCGCACGCGCACCACCACCTGGCGCCGCACCACCTCACGCGCCTCTAGGCCCCCCCGGAGCTGGCGCTGCAGCCGCACGCGCACCACCACCTGGCGCCGCACCACCTCACGCGCCTCTAGGCCCCCCCGGAGCTGGCGCTGCAGCCGCACGCGCACCACCACCTGGCGCCGCACCACCTCACGCGCCTCTAGGCCCCCCCGGAGCTGGCGCTGCAGCCGCACGCGCACCACCACCTGGCGCCGCACCACCTCACGCGCCTCTAGGCCCCCCCGGAGCTGGCGCTGCAGCCGCACGCGCACCACCACCTGGCGCCGCACCACCTCACGCGCCTCTAGGCCCCCCCGGAGCTGGCGCTGCAGCCGCACGCGCACCACCACCTGGCGCCGCACCACCTCACGCGCCTCTAGGCCCCCCCGGAGCTGGCGCTGCAGCCGCACGCGCACCACCACCTGGCGCCGCACCACCTCACGCGCCTCTAGGCCCCCCCGGAGCTGGCGCTGCAGCCGCACGCGCACCACCACCTGGCGCCGCACCACCTCACGCGCCTCTAGGCCCCCCCGGAGCTGGCGCTGCAGCCGCACGCGCACCACCACCTGGCGCCGCACCACCTCACGCGCCTCTAGGCCCCCCCGGAGCTGGCGCTGCAGCCGCACGCGCACCACCACCTGGCGCCGCACCACCTCACGCGCCTCTAGGCCCCCCCGGAGCTGGCGCTGCAGCCGCACGCGCACCACCACCTGGCGCCGCACCACCTTATGCGCCTCTAGGCCCCCCCGGACCTGGCGCTGTCACCACTTGGCGCGTCTACTTTTATAAATACATTTATTCATTACGACTACAGCTTTCTTTTATTTCATTCCGGTATATTTTCTGTAATGAAAGAGTAAAAATATGTCTTCACTTATCACACGGGTAAAGTGGCGTCACAAAGCAGTATTTGAATTTTGGTTGTATTTAATCACATTTAGTTATTCGTATTGTTATAAAATAATAAAATTGTAACAATATAAAAACTGAATTAAATTGTTTTTATTACATTAAAATGGGACCAAACCTATATTCCAGCTGTATCAGTAACATAAAATGGGTTTTGAAGAGACTGAACACCGATCATATTTTTTTATGCTATGTTACGAAATGTCGGCCTTAACCATCAATCTACAAAAACTAAAAACTGACGTTTCGGGTAAAGAGCGTTTATTCCAATTTCTGCCATATCCCAAGCTCGTGTGCGTTTAACTACGTATTCTTGTATAATCACGACTATTATAATCGAGCCAATCGAGACAAAGCATCTTGATACTATTGCATTATGTATCTATTCTTTATATATATTCCATGAATTTTATTTTCAGTTAACTATTTTTAAGTTAACAGAAAATAAAATGACAAGAATCGTAATAAATTACTGAAATAATTGCAATATATTGGCTATAAGCACAGTTAATATATAAAAAACAGAAACCGGAAGTTAATATATAAAATATTAAAATCGATTGTCACTGATAGTAACCGTCAATTTTATTATCAATTAATGTCGTCAAAATTTTTCCAACTTGTGTAAGGTCTTATTAGAATATATACATACATTATTGAGTTAAATTACGAATAATTCTTAGAACTTAATTTAAATCGAGATATAAAAATATTTTTTACGTTAGAAAAGTCTTAAAATTGTATAATTGCATAGGAATTTATTAGGCTTACGATGTAGTTTTGTGGAAATAACAAAAAGTTTAATATTTTGCATTTGGCTTGGTTTTCATTCCTTGTTTTTCACGATACTAATAAAGAAATCAATATGTTTTTTATCAATACATTCTAAAGAAGACAATCTGCTCATTTATGTAGTGTTTACAGAAAAAACTTACAACCCATTTTTATGGGTACAACAGTGTTAAAATCACACTTTATTGTAAAATTTTTGAAAATATACCTTGAAATCGTTTGTAAAAATAAAAACCTTTGTGGTTAAATGTAGTTGCCATTTATCATTCGAGTACCAATGTTCGTGTAAGCCTCTATGTGAGATGACATAAGAAAAGATTTATCGATGCATAGAATTTTAGTGAGTTTCATCCAATCTGTATAGCAGATACTATGTATAGCAGATAGATATATACTATATACTATCAGAGGTATGAAACTATACATGAAAGGCCTGCTGCACGTCTAGGAATACAGAGGCACAATATTTCTTATCTTCTAACGTGTTCTTTATTCTATCAAAACGTCTATGGAACTGTTCAATAGTGGAATAATGTAGTCTGAACATGAACTAATGATCAGTTATATTAGTTTTGTTTACTTCTCGAAAAAGGTGGATTCTTCGCAGTATATACTTAAAATTCGTCAATGCTGGTGTTCCACAAGGCTGCGTTCTATCACCCACTCTGTTTCTTCTGCATATCAATGACTTGTTGCAAATCAGTAACATTCATTGCTACGCAGACGACAGCACCGTAGACACTTCATACACCGGCCGTGCTAATATTTCTCGGGAAAACGTCGAAGAAAACCGGAACAAACTTGTATCTGAAATCGAGTCTTCGTTAAACAAAGTCTCGAACTGGGGTCGGCTAAACCTAGTTCACTTCAACCCCAAAAAGACGCAAGTTTGCGCGTTAACTGCTAAAAAAACACCATTTGTCGTATCTCCACGGTTCGAGAACATTCCGTTAGCCGCTACAGCTAGTATCGAAATACTTGGCGTTGATGTTTCGAGTCTCGTTCAGTTCCGCGGTCAATTGGAAGGCAAAGCCAAATTGGTATCAAAAAAGCTTGGTGTGCTCAGCAAGGCAAGACAGTATTTCACGTCGGCCCATCGTCTAAGACTATACAAGGCGCAAATTCGGCCTCACATGGAATACTGCTATCACCTCTGGGCGGGTGCTCCCCAGTACCAGCTCCTTCCATTTGACCGTATCCAACGTAGAGCGGCTCGAATTATCGACGATCAAGCCCTTTCCGATCTGCTTGATCCTTTGGCTTTGCGTAGAGATGTTGGATCGCTCTGCATCTTCTACAGAATTTATCACGGGGAATGTTCCGAGGAATTGTTCGGATTAATCCCGGCTGCTGAATTTCACCTTCGGACATCTCGTCAAAATTCCAAATATCACCCGCACCACCTAGATGTCCGAAAATCCACAACAGCGCGATTTTTAAGACATTTTCTGCCTCGCACAACCACTTTGTGGAACCAGCTTTCGCCGGCGGTTTTTCCGAACCGATACGACTTGGGAACCTTCAAGAAAAGAGCGTACTCTTTCCTGAAAGGCCGGCAACGCACCTGCAAGCCCCCCGGTGTTGCAGATGTCCATGGGCGGTGGTAGTCACTTTCCATCAGGTGAGCCTCCTGCTCGTTTGCCACCTTATGACATAAAAAAAAAAAAGTAGCAATTTCACATAGATTTTAGATAGAATTGACAGCAGTCTGTAAGATGTTACTTCGTAGTGTGTTTTCACGCTTTGACTGCTATTAAAATTTGTGATAACTTCCATAATTATGGGTAATGTTGTACTAAAAGCATTCTATTATACGGTTAAGAATACGATTATAAGAATTGAATGATTTTTCTAGGGAGTTGTTAGTTTTTTTTATTTACTTTACAACATCCACGGGCTCGCAGTTGCAGTTGCTGAACATCAGCAGATCTTCGCTGGACTTCGAGCTTGTCGTCTGTCGTTTCTTGGAAGACGTCCACACTGACATTTTTTTTTCAATTTAAAATAATATATAAATAATCCATAATAAATATATATGATAATATATAAAAATACTGTATATGGTAGTTTTTTTTTTAATGCTAATTACTGCAATCCAGTGGGCCCTGCTCCGTGCTCGATCAGAGAGAGCACAGCCTCGGCGACTCTGATGTCGCGTATAGATGTCTTGAGGCTGTGCTCTAGGATGGTATTTCTGAAACACCCGCCGCTCGGCCGATGAATCTGCCCATAGCGTCGCTACCATCGTCCGTGTAATAGACACTGTTGTTAGTGTGTCTAGTGATTGCCACAACTGCGTGAGGAACACTTTCGTGCATACGGAGCCTCACATTCTTCGACTGGACTATGATAACGTCGCCGTAGGTCTGTCCCTGAGATTCGTGGATGGTCATGACGCTTGACCCTTTACCTTTTCCGTATCCCTGATCCATCAGGAGTTTCTTTTCCTCTTGCGTATAGGGCACGGATGCCATAGTTCGTACCCTTGATTTAGCTTTTTCGCCAAATCGGTGTGTAAGTTGTTCTTTCAGGTCTTTGGCGGCTTCGATTGTGGAGGTGACTTTGCTCTCATCGAAATTCCTGACAATGTGAGTCGTCTTTCCGCATCCTGGTACCCCGTTTATCCACGATATCTGTGGCAGTTCCCAACCCACGAGGGGTGCGTCGACCCCCGGACCTTCTGAGATGGACTTTGCCGTCACGAGTATCCTGTCGTCTAGCATTACTCTCGTGCATCTGGCCACTACTACCACTGGGTCACCTGTTGATGTGAAGAACCTAGGTAATGCGTCTTTTCGCCCCTCATCTTCAACCAGGCCCGACATTTTCCCTTTGATAACTTGGGATGTGTCGTTGTTGTATATAGCCGCCTCGGCTTCTTCAAGCTCCACCTCCAGCAGCTTTTCGTTACCGCATCGGTAGGTCTGCATAATCTTTTTGCAGGTGGCTAAGTGGACCTCACGGGTGGCCGTCACAATAGCCCGGAACTCTAAGAAAGCATTCACTGCATGGTCTCGAGGGTTTGACGCTGGTCTCAGCTTTGGTGGTATTACTTGTCTCTTATCGGCCCTTGTTAGATGGACGCGTGTTGTTTTGGACTTTCCCGGGTCGTTGACCATCAGGAATTCCCTCATTGACTGCGCCTGTCGGTTCGATGAAACCGACGGGCTGGGGTCTGATTGGGGTGAGTGCGACGTCTTGTTCTTCGGAGATACCAGATCGCGGATTAAACACGTCACCGCCGTCACTGCAGGCTGGGCCGTCTGTCTCGACGGTACTTCGGGGCCTGGGCCGTTCTCTGTGCCGCTATTTTTAGCTGCAATCGCTCAGATCCGCTTAATTGGGACTCGATGGTGGCTGGCTTTGCAGTGGGGAATGTTGTTGGGACCTCGGGTTTCAGGAAACACAACCGGTCACCGTTTCACAACCGGTTCCCCCCTGTCCTCATATGCGATAACCTCATGTTTTTTCGAGGCTAACAGGCTGCCAAAGCGGACAGCAATGTCACCTGTTTCACAGCCGACTCTCATGGCGTCCACGCTTTTCGTACTTTGTTCCCTCCGTGGTCCTTCGGGAGTTGTTAGTTATGTGGTCATAATCCAGAGGCTTTTTATCCTTTAGATTCCGCACGATTCCTTAGAACTCCGATACAGTCACTGACAAAAGGGGTAGAGATAATTGGCTACATTGATCTAATGTAGCATTCGCTTCATCTATAACCGTATTATTATCTGTATCACGTGGTTTGAGTTCTTCTACTAAGTATTCTGTAAAAAATCCACGGCCATTTCTTAGGGTGGTATTGCGGTCTGAGGTTTGTTATAATTTTTGGTGAATTTAGAAAGAGTGTAGTGGGTCATCGAAATAGTATCAAAATTAGTAGCTGACGATTCCTAATCAGTAAACTTATTGTATAATGTCACCGGATCTGTATTTTGTTTGGACTGACTTTGTTGACTTTGTTTGGACTACTATGTTGCTAGCTAGCTAGTATGTTGGTTCTGCAGTAGAAACAGTACAAAGATGATTGGAATTTTGAGACAGGTTTAAATAGAAGCAGTAAAAAATTTACTTATAACACCAAATTTCTAACTTCACAACCGGTTACCGTAGCAGACGTAAATTATTTACAATTAACTATCATTAAAAATACATGCCGTTGATTTATAGTAAACCCGTGAGCGTTTTCCGATATCTATCTGTAACTACTAATTAACTCGCTAATAAGTAGGAATATGTTTAGAGACGTGGCCCTTTGTTTACCTACATGAAAAACAAATCTTAAAGTCAAAGAATATAAGGGTTATTTTTTTCACTCGTAGATAGAATTTATTATTGCCCTTCATTAAAACAAAAGTATTATTTATATTTATACTGAGAGATAAGTAAATTTTTTATCAAAGACGTTATAAGAATAAGTATAAAGGATAAATGATTAGAAGAAAACTTAAAATATTTGTGTAAAATTTAGTAGATGCTATCAGCGTTCAGTCTGTATTTCATTTGCTTAAATTCAAAATATCCATATAATTAAAAATACAGCAACTTTGCAAAGATAAGACTTTTTAATAATTCATTACATTAATTATTAAAAACACTCACCGTAAATGTAATATTATCGTCCGCATATCCTTAGGATATCGTCAAACAATCTAACAGTTGCGACAATAACCAAAGCCTGCTGAAAACAAAACTTTAACAAACAATTTACGTACACATTATGTATACCTAGTCATATTATTAGTATCGTCAATGTGTATATTTTTACTAACAGCTCTGAGTCATTCTTCGGTCACGCTAAGCAAACCATATATGTGATGCTGTGAAAATTAGTGACAAAAGCAAATAGCTTGCTGTGTATAGACTTGTACAGGAAGGTAGATGCTAGGATCTGCAAATATTAGACTTAGTTTTCTATACGCGGCAGATAAGCCAGCCTGGGCCGGCGGAGTACCGTCACACCGCAGTACTGCCAGGACAAACATAATCAAGTCGTAATTCACACGATAGTGTCTGTATTACCTATATATACTGCAACCGTGTGTGATGATAAACACATTTGTCGCAAGTTTTCATTAATCAACCTGGGTTTTTATTATAAAAGACGCAAGTGAATTATTCTTTAACATATATAAGAAGCCATAAAAGGTCGCACATTGATCCGTCATGGAGGAACCGCATCCTGTCATGTTGGAACGTAAGTACTTTTTGTATACCATTCGTTATGAGCGGGGACATATCAATCACTGAAATCTTGTGGTCATCTGGCCATTTGAGCTTATTATTCTGAAAGGTTTTAATTTGCATTCGATCATCTTGATTTTGCATTTGAGTTTGAGTTTGAGAGTACTTCTTACACAACACTTTTTTTCATACATTTAAAATATGTTTATCTCTTAATAAAGATTTTTATATATCTGATTTAATCTATGTATTTATAGTTGGTTTATTTATCTAACAAAAAATATTTCCTCAGCTATCAATAAAAAAAACTACTCCGGTCGGCGCGGTCGAGCTAATGTGGTAATTCCGTGGCAATTCAATCGCATTTATATTTCAATAAAATATTAAAAGAACGCACCGATGAATTCGCATAAATGAATTAGTAGAACAAGAGCGGTTCGCAACCAAAAATATAAAAATAAAATAATTACGAGTAACGAGTAGGTAAGCAAAAAACAATAATGATATCCTCATAAGTTTGGTAATTTAGTCCGATTTTATTGAATGATTTCCTGCGACTAAATATTTTGTGTATAATGTATCGCACTGAATTTAATTATGTATTACATAATCACGTCAACTCTTTGTGTAAAGATAAGTAGTATAATATGAACTTGGCTACGAGGTAATATGTTACGACACGTTTTATATCATAAAGCAAATATAATATAATATTAATTGCTCTGTGACTTACCTTAATTTACTCGATTTAATCCCTATTTCGTCGTACAAGAAGACTTTTACAAGCAGTTTTGGATTATTTTACAGAATTATATAGAACGTAAAGTTGGTAACCGGTCGGGAATATAGATTCTACCAATGAACAGACAAGAAACCCAGTAGTTAGACTTATTTGCTTATAAAAAAAAACTGTTTTTTAATGATTTAATAGATAGTTCCTATTATATATTAAATAACATTTTATTTTATAATTGGGGTCTGCCACTTCAGCGAATCATATAATCATTTTGTTCGTCATTTTGAAATGTAGCAGCATAATATATTTATTACTATTCAATAGGGAGTTTATTGACGAAATTTAACACATGGAAAGAAAAGAAATAAAAGCACATTTAGTAACATAAAAAATATTGACCAATTATTACAAAAGAAGGTAAAAAATATATAATGATAGATTGGTCCGTAACATTATTGACAATTTAATACCTGCGATAAGTTGTTAAAAATGTCATAAGAAAATAAGTTGTAAAAAACAACGGCCGACATATTTAAGAAGTTTTATATTAATAGAATCATTTTGTTATTAAACTATGCTTAGATACAATAATGTACACACTATGTATGTCTTAAATGATAGGCGATGCGGAGATGCGGCCATTGGACGGCGTGAAATGGCGCGGGTGTGACAAGGAGTCCCGCTGCGAGCTGTGGCGAGTGGCAGCGGCGGAGGCTTGCGGCACGGCACTGCTAGTTCTACTGTCGTGCATGCCGGGCTGCGCTGCGGACGCTGCGCACTCATCGTTGCTGCAACGCTCGCTGACGGCAGGCCTCCTGGTTGCACTGATTGTGCAGTGCTTCGATCACGTTTCTGGAGCTCATCTCAATCCTACTGTCACCTTGGCGGCGGCTCTGTCTGGAAGAGTTCCCACGCTTCGAGCGATAATTATGTGCATTTCACAGCTGGTAGGGGGAGTGCTCGGCGCTGGGGTGCTGTATCTGCTCGCATCTCCAGCTGGGCGGGCCTGCGTCACTAAGCCCGCAAGCTTCATCTCTATTTATCAGGTGAACTACTATAAGAAGTTTATGAATATTATAAATGGACAAATATCTTAACTTACGTAAGATATTCGTCCATCAATCATGTAAAATCGCTAAGCCGAATCGAACGACACTTAGTACGCCTTTACAGGCGGATATAGAACGGAAAATATTGTGCTGTATGAAATAAGATTCTAAACAAACTATATTATGATGTACAACGCCTTTTTTAAAGTAAAGCACTTGTTTATCTGCGTGGTAGGCGTTGGCGATTGAGACTCTGTTGGGTCTGTGCCTGGCGCTCGCCAACCTGGCGTCGTGGGACGCGCGCAACCGACACCTCATCGACTCGTGGCCGCTGCGTATCGGCTTCATCGTGGCCGCGCTCTCGCTGACTGCTGTGAGTGGGCCCCGTGTGTAATGTGTATGCAACATACCGCTTTACAGTTGTATAAAGGCATATACTCAAATTTTGGATTTGAATGTTTGAATGTGTGTTTTGAGTATGTTTTTTTACAATACTTTACTTCGTTTTAAATATTATTGAACAATATTTTAATAATGTAAACGTGTAAAAGATGTAATTTACTCGTAACTAGATGGTATCCTTTGTTGGAGTTCCTTAAATAATAAATAAATAGTAGTTATAAAAGAATGAATGAATTGAGAAATAAAACTAGATATGACGATGTAAATAGCGCATTGTCACATATACACGATTGGTTCACAATAAATACATAATTAACTTTTGATTGCCCAAAAAACAAAATGTATAACTTTAACCCTACCAAATGTTAGAAAGCAGAATTATAATGTATTATTAAACGGTGGCTGTCTTGACGTAGCCGATACTACGTTTGGGAATAGCATTGGATTCCTAACTTCAGTGGAGTCCTCATTTATCGTCCCTGACAGGAAGACTCATCTCCGCAGCAGACGCGATTAAAAAAGATAGACAGTTAACTGATATTGGTACCGCTTGTCTAGTATATTTTGGTTATTTTGATAGTATTATGCCATATGGTTATATAAACTGATAAAACGGTAATGTTTTTAAAATAATCTGCAGGACAACTTTCATAACGATTTTTTTTGTTTTTAAGGCATTTTTGAAAAAAAAATTTAAATAATATCTTTTTCCGACTCGCATTTTTAAATTTGGACCGATAATTATTGTTTATTATTGAAAAATAACCAGTATTTATTCGTTTTTATAAATCGGAAGAAAAAAATTGATTTAAATTGATACTTTTTTTTAAATAAATTTTTCAAATTGCATTTTTGACTTATTTTGAAAAAAAACGAATAAACGTGATAACTCAAAAATGGTTCACTTTTGCATTATGCATATGGGGGTTAAAATTATCGCAAATAATCACCCCTATCACCTCCTAACGGGAATACGTCGAATTACCAATAACCCTGTATATATATATATATATATACAACAATATAGTATATTCACAGTAACATTGATCACTTTGATAGAATCAGTGATAATCATTGGAATTACACGAGACATAAGGATAAGCTTATAACGCCGCAAAGTCAAAAAAATCCTTTTGACATTTTTAACTTCGACGAATCATTAATTCAAATTATTTGTAATAATGACAATAATAAAAAAAAGCATATAATTCAATACAAGATTATATACCTAGATGATAAAAAAGCGTTGAACTAATAGTTACTGACTTCCAGGCAGGATACATAATATATAATAATTGTATTTCAGTAACTTTGTATTTTAAAAGTTGGAAAAGAGTAACTACTGAGTTTCTTGCAGGTTCTTCTCGGCAGAATCTACATTCCGAACCGGTGGTAGCTTTTCTCTATTTCTTGTAAAATAACGATTCAAAAGTGCTTGTAAAAGCCTACTTGAATAATATATTTGGAATAGGTATTTATGGATATTGTTCGCTATTTGCAGGGTGACTTGACCGGGGCCAGCATGAATCCAGTCCGCAGCTTCGCGCCAGCTTTAATAAATGGAGAATGGGAAGCTCTCTGGGTAAATCATGATTAAAGTTATTTTATATTTTTTTGGTAAATCTGCCTGTAATGGAAACATTTTGTTATGCCTACCTTATTTATTTCCTCCACACTGCTTTACCGTCGATTCCCACCTCCGTTGGTGAGGTAAATGAATTATAAATACACTCGTGAAGGGTCAGTGGTTTCCCGAATTAGGCCTTGACTTGACTTTGACTTGACTTTGACTTAGGAATAATGGTCTTCAGAAAGGTTAAACTTCTTCTATCATCGTCTCGGCTCATAAATAATATCTCATCATAAATCGTTAATTTCAATTTCTTTAAGACTTTCGCTTCACACCCCTCCCTCGCCCCACTCCCAAAGAATACGCGTCGGTAAATGTTGCCTAATGTAACACGACACAGTCGTCCATCGAATGACTGAAGCCATCCGTCTCCTATTGGGGGTTTCGTCGACTAGATCTAACCCTTTCCGGTCCTTTTCCCCCGCAGGTGTACGTGGTGGGTCCGCTGTGCGGGTCGTGTGCGTGCGCGGCGCTGTACGCGTGTGCGTGGCGAGCGGCGCCCGACGCGCCCGCCCGCGACGCGTCCCCGCCGCCGCGACGCCGCGCGCGCCCCGCGCACGCGCCCGCGCCGCTCGCGCCCGCTGCGGCGCCGCATAAGGCGCATCTCTACGCGTGACAACTTGTGACGCGAGGAGACCGAGCCTCTGTTCGGTGCTAACATTTCGATTACTCTAGTGATGTCACTAGTCGTATGCTCACTGTTCGTATTGGATAAGGTAATATTCGCCGCCGAGCTGTAGTGTATATTACATGCATGCATGGTCTTGATGCAAAAAAATTAAAGAGAAAAACAAATGAGCTTAGTGTTTGTACCTTGCAAGGTCGTTGCACACGAAACACAGTTCAGATACGTGCAGTTTAGTATGTAAGAACCAGGGATGCATCGATACGCCTTTTTGCCGATACGATACCGATACCGATACTCTTAGAAAAATATCGGCGATACCCATACCGATCCTGTTATATCGCCGAAATATCGGTGTCGGTATCGGTATCGGGTGCATCCCTAGTAAGAACCTACATGTATAAGAAATAAGAAAAAAGATGCGACATTATGTTGACCGAACACGCAGTACCTGCAGTATGTGGTGTATTTCATTTCTTTGGTGGAATTTAATTATTAGTTCAAATGTATTGTTAAATAGATACTTAATTATTATTTAAACATTACAATAACGTATTAATAAAATAAGATGAATTATTTAAAAATTAAAATAAAATACATCAATATCGCCATTATATATTTATATGTTAACTGCCCAGAACGAGATGAATTAAATGCACGGGATGAACTCATCACAAACTTCGATTAAGATTGTCGAAGTGTTGTAACCACTGGGTCATCTCGGACCAAACAAGCACAATCAGTATGAAGCATATTAGTCCTTGTAGGTATCAACGATTTAAATGTACAATGAATGACCAGTGTGACGAACATTTATTATGTATTGTCACATATGTGTTTGATTACAAAAGCAAACAAACAACAGTCGCAGGTGGAGAAGTCAAACAATTATCTAACAACGTTGATATAACATTATGGCTGTGATTAGTGTCATCATCATCCTGCTGCCCTTATCCCAATTTTTCTTGGGGGCGGCGCAGCATGTCTTCTTCTTCCATACTTCTCTATCAGACGTCATCTCACAAGTAACATTCTTTCTAACCATATCGTCTTTCACACAATCCATCCATCGTTTCTTGGGTCGTCCCCTACCTCTATATCCATCCACATCCATACTCAAAACCTTTCTCACAACATGGTCCTCATTCCTCCGCATAACATGCCCATACCAAGACAGCCGGCTTCCAGATAGCTTTTCGGTTACCGGTGCCACTTTCAAACTTCCTCTTATGTACTCATTCCTTACTCTATCCATTCGCGTAACACCACACATTGCTCTCAGCATTCTCATCTCCGCCACATGCAATTGTCTTTCAGTCATCCCTTTTATAGCCCAACACTCTGATCCATATAGAATAGCATGGTCTCATAGATCTTCCCCTTAAGTCTAAGGAGAATACGGGGTCACAAATTGTTTCATGTAACATTCTCCAGTTTCTGTTGCCAATCTTCCAATCTGTTCTGGATCTCAGGTCCATCTTCAACAACCAATACAATGTCGTCGGCAAAAAGCATGCACCAGGGTGCCTCCTCCTGTATGTTCGCCGTTAGAGCGTCCATAATCAGAAGGAAGAGGTAAGGACTTAGAGCCGACCCTTGGTGCAACCCTACAGCCACACTGAACTGGTCGGCAGACGATCGGACGTAGGTACAGGATCCCCTGTACATAGCACGGACTAACTCCACATACTTCCCAGGCAAACCTTTCTCTTTCAATGCCCACCATAACACTTCACGAGGCACCCTATCATAGGCTTTCTCGAGATCAATGAATACCATTTGCAGGTTCTTGTGAGCACGTCTGTACTTCTCGCACAATTGGCGGAGTGCAAAAATAGCGTTCATTGTCCCTCGGCCTGACATAAACCCAAACTGATTTTGGGCAATTTCACTCTCTTCTCGCAATCTTCTCTCTATTACCTTCTCCCATATTTTCATAGTATGTGACATGAGCTTTATCCCTCTATAGTTGTTGCAATCCTGTATATCCCCTTTATTTTTGAAGATGGGCACTAGCGAACTACTGCACCATTCTTGAGGGATGGTTTATTCATGCAACAACTTATTGAAGAATAAAGTCAACCACATACATCCGTCAGTCTTTAACACCTTCCATACTTCAACTGGTATGTCATGTGGACCCAAAGCCTTCCCATTTTTCATACTTTTGACTGCTGTCATTATCACATCCATGCTTATTTCTCTTACTAATCCCTTATTTACTTGTGCCTCTTGGAGAATACCATTCCAGTCATTCTCTTCATTCATAAGCTTTTCAAAATAAATCTTCCATCGCTCTTTTATTTCCTCATCTCTACATAACAACTTACCAGCCTCATATAGTGTATCATGTTTAAATAATCACTTTCATCTCCTAATACCGATAATATTCTAAAGATGACTGTAATAGCCAAATACCTAGCTATGATATATAAAACACATGTAAAAAAACATAACTGTGCTTCTAATTATAGGACATTACGACATGATAAAAGACTTGTTTACGGCGCCGGCGCTCGTCGCACGTTGCCGTTTCTTTCAAGATAAGTACAAAAAATAACGAAAATGACTTCAAAAGGAAAATGAAGTATAAATTAACAAGAAAAACTAATTTAAAATAAATTTGTTTACAATAGACAGAAAGTTAATTTGAATTATTCATTATTAATATTAATAGTTTTCACTGAAAGTGTGAGCGATCGAGGAACGAAAGTTAATTATTAATGGAATAAAGTGTACTATTATTTTTACTTAAAACTAATTATATATACACATATATAATTAGTTTTTTAATATATACATATATAAAAAAAAGTTTATTATATATATACATATATAATGAAGACGAATCGTTGCGGCGAATAAGCAAACGAATAAAGATTACATCACAGGCGACTCAGTATCGGCTCGCTGATGACTTGTTGTAACTCTTCTATACCGACATCGACTCCATAATATTAAACTGAACTGCGTAATTTATGCAAAAACTGGTTTTGCATTAATATCGTTTATTACTTCCAGCTTGTGTGCGAAAATAGCTGCTATGCATGAAATTACCGTTTGAAGAATCGTGCACTGACTACCTACTGACTGGTTTTTATATAAAATACAACCGATGAGATTATACTCGAGACATAGTATATAATAAAACTTATTTTCATCACTCAGATAACAATCACTAGTTCTAGGAATCATTATAAAAATACAATAAAACTTCGTCTATCCTATACTTTTCGGAGTCATGCAGCCTGCACTGAGGATGCATATTCATATTAAATAAGAAAATAAGGGTTACATTTAACAACAATATGCACAAAATGTGTACATCTCATCCTTCAATATACGTAATGTTCTAGCGCCAGTACGCAGTAGAAAAGCGCGGCATGTAGTGAACACTCGAGAATGAAGCTTACGCAACTTCTATATTAAACGCTTCCAACAGAATTAAATAATATTTTGTACGAAAATACAACAATAATAATAACGAGCCAGAGGCGAGGACGCGGCACCGCGATATCTGAGCTGTGATAACGTGCGATCACGTCAGCGACATAACAATCTCCTCGAGATATCATCTTGCACAAATATCACAACAACATCGAATAATTATTTTATGTTAATTGATAAATCTTAACAATCTGCTATATGGCAGATATATTTCCATAGAGTTAAATTATTTGTATTGAAGAGTCAAAAACTGAGTATTATTTTCTGACAAATAACTTGAATTTAAAATAATTCTTAAAAATACACCGTAATTTACACTCAGATTATAATGTTTGACATAAGCTCAACGAAATATAAAAATGTATAACACAGTTAATGCGAAGGAACTAGAAGGAACTAGCTTAAGGAACAAGGGAAAACTGACAGAGGCTGTTGTGCAGAAGATAACAATTAAAACATTATTTTTATTGTCAAAACATATACACGGCCGTCTGTTGTTTAACTACAAGCAGAAGCTTAATTTGTAATAAATAATTTATTGTCAGCCAGTACAACATAATTGATCGTAATTATTAGTGCTTCCTCTGACAAGTCTAAAAGTAATTGGTATTATGATCATTTATATACACCAGAAACAGGAAACAACCTAAAAATGATCCCCGTCGAACGCTCATTTTTAGCAGTTGTGTTAGTGGACTCTTTCCACTATAACGTCTCGTACCATCATCATGCTATTAACGTATTATGTATGGAATCAAACATACAGTCCGTATGTGATTGTATAACAGCTTCGTCTAGTAGACATCATTTTTTTTCTAACACGTTACTAGCACGGAAATTGTACGAGTCGGTGTAGTGGAAGGAGTCATATCATCCTAAGTGACCTGCAACTCTCGGATGTCGACGATTTCATAATATTAGATTCAGTGTAGTTCTATTTCCAGTATGGACGTCAAATTTTCAAACCGACCTCCAGGTTACCGCAGTATAGGAGGCACCACGCCCCAGTCGACGCCTGCAACAAACACGACGCCCCTAAATAAAAAAAAATAGTCTGTGCACACCTCGCTAATGCTTATATTATAAAAATACCTAACTGTTTTATGTTAATGTTTATAATTAACATTTCTATTTATTCGACACGGACTCAAAATAAAGAGTTCATACGTTAAGTATAGAGATCATATTTTATACAAAACTCAAAAGGTATAGTCATCAATTTATTAAAACTTTACGGACACCATAGAAAAGATATGTGAAATTAGAAATTCACTTTCAGTCACTAGATGAAATATTAACCTTTCCTTACATCAACAACGCGCTACCAACCTTAGGAATTTTTTTATGCTATTTTTGGCAAACAAGCCAGAGGCTCAACTGAAGGATAGCGATTAACACCGCCCATGGACATCTGCAACGGGGGGGCTTGCAGGACCAATGCCTGCCTTTGCCAAAGGTTATCAAGTCGTATCGGAAAAACTGTCAGCGAAAGCTGATTCTAGAAGCTCTTTTTGGGATGTTTTTAACAAAATAGGAATACTTACTGTTGCATCACAATATATTAATAACAATATTATGTATATTCACAGTAAAATTGATCACTTTGATAGAATCGCTGATAATCATTGTAAGTACACGAGACGTAAGGATAAGCTTATAATGCCAAGTTTTCGACTTCGCAAAGTCGATAAATCCTTCTTGACGATAACGGTGGTAGCTTCATTTAATATAGTTTAGTTAAAAGCCTACTTGAATAAAGTATAATTTGACTTTGACCTAGACGGTGCGGATAAAACTTCAGTTTCTGACGTGATTTCGGAAGGTGAAATTTAGCATCTAGGATTAATCCGAACTAGTAGAAAAAGCTCAGAAGAAGCTAGAGATGTTGGATCAGAGTGATCCAACATCTCTACACAAAGCCAAAGGATCAAACCCGATCAAAGGTGAATTTACACCTTGTATAGTTTTAGGCAAGGGGCCCACTTGAAGTACCGTCTCGTGCTTGCTAAGCACAGTAAGCTTTTTAAATGCCATTTTAGCTCTACCTTCCAATTGACTGCGGAACAGAACGATACGATATATAATGACGTTATGGTTTTGGTAAACTAGAAGATCCCAGCGGAGCGAACCCAACAGAAATCGTACAAACGGTCGCAAATTAGCTCCTCTAGGTACCGCAGGAGCTAGCAGTTAATAATGGCATTAGGTATATTGTAGGGCAAGGTTATAAGAAGGCTTCCACCGTCCAATTATAGGCCTATAGCCCATAAGTGGACGGGTCTGAGCGGTTTTCTTTTTTAGAGATCAGGTGCACCAAAGCAGACTTCCGGACGAAGTCGGGGACTAATAAATATATAAAAAGAAGATAATCCAAGGGAATTAAGATGCTATGTCCCTTGTGCCTGTAGTAGGACTAGCTCACTTGCCCTTCCGGAACAAAAAATGCCACGAATTCCTGTTTGGCGTTAGAATATGTGATGAGTGTGTGGCACCCACTCGGTCAACATACATATACATATGTATATTAATAAGAATTTATCAATCAATAATCAGCGTTGTTTTGCGTCGCTTCGATCTTTCGTTATAACTTAAGAAGTTGAGCAACAAATTACAATGCTAGCTTTAAAATCAATAGTGACAATCGAATAGACTTTACTGATGGAGTTACAACTATTATATATTGAGAGGTGAACTAAATGAAGATGATTTGACCATAGTTTTCCTTTACTCGTAAGAAGTTAAATATTAAACTATTAAAATAAAGTCATAAAATAAGTTTTTAGTTATCAAGTCCTGAAGTAGGCGTTATCAATCACCGCGGCAGATACCCCTCCGATAGCCCACTGCCCCGCCGATAACTACGCTCTTGCCGCTGCCTAATATCGCTTGCCTGCGAGTGGCCCAAACGCGATGCTAATTTTTTAAGGATTCACGTTCAATTTGCTAATTTAAAATAATTACGACGATAACGTAGTACGGTGTATTGGCATCCTTGTTTGAATGTTCAATATACATTATTGGGTGCACACAAATTTCAACATGTTCATAACAAAATCAGATTCCATCTTTTCTGCTTTCGATAAGAAAAAAAATACTGCTTTAATCCAAGATCTTAGGTTCTCGTATTTTAGCACTCGTATTACAGATATAGTTAAATATTACAAGACATTAATTAAATATTACAAGACAACCTAAACTCGCTCGAAATAGTATATGTATTTGTTTCGCTGTGAAAATACTAGATAACGACAACATGAGTATATATGTGGTATGTTTTTATTAATTTTTTTGGTTCTCTATTAGGTGTTAAATCTTTCAGATTTTTTCGTACTTTTTTAATTTCCAAGTAATCCAAGTCCAAATGGCACAAAAACATACATCTGAATATTTTCACTGCTTGCCTGCTCTCAAATGAAACTTGGGTCGTATGTCAAATGTCAACGCACGTGGCACTTAAGTGCTTACTTAACAATAAGCACACGATATATACTATTATACAATGTAATACCAACTTATTGGCTTTATATGGCACGCATAGTTAACACTCTTATTAATAAATTGTATTCATTGAGTAAGCAACTGATGAGTATTGAAAATATTAGACAAACCTAAACAAAAAAAGTATACTCGTTAGTATTTATACAGAAAAAAGACGGAAGTAGTATTATCATACGACACACATACATACATATTCTATTATGTTAAAATAGATTTGCCTCGCTTTGTTTGATTGGAACCGACTCTAAAATATGTGATTAGTTTATACCCATTTGTGTATATCTTAATCACGTACTAAAAATATTTTTTTATATTTAAGTCTCAGTACCTTTTTGTAGTGACTGTTTGTTTTTTGAAACGAAATATTTGATGTTTCGCACATAATTGTATGTCAACTATTCCCTATTGAATTATTGCATTAACCAAATTTTTTGATACCAAGTGCGTAATATATATAAATACAAGTGCAGCAAAACGTGAGCAACGCTTGGACGACAACATTAATCGGAAATAAGCTATTGTGTGCCGTTAATTTTTTTTATAAGGAAACTAAAAATTTCAAATTTCAAAAGTTTTTAAGACAATCATTGTAATTTCATAAATAAAGAATGGCAATTCATTTTACGCGCAAAATTCGCAAAATAAAGTTTACTTCTTTTAATTAACTCTACAAATATTTCAATTGAAAAATTTTATCAAATTACATATTTATGAAATGAAACTATTATGTTTTATTTCATAAATATGTAATTTGACAAACAATTCATAATTAATACTTAATTATGAATTGTTGTCAAAATCTAAATCAAAATGTATTTATTCAAGTAGCAAGCACTTTTGAATCGTCATTTCACAAACTATATTAAGTAAAGCTACTACCGGTTCGGAATGTAGATTCTACAGAGAAGAACCGGCAAGAAACTCAGTAGTTACTCTTTTTCACCATCTAAATACAGTCAAGTTAGTTAAATACAGTTATATATGTATGTTATATATCCTGCCTGGAAGTCAACAAGCACCACCATTTAGTCTTTTCCGCCATTTTAATTACAGAGTATGTCAGAAAAAACAATTAATTTTTTATATATCCTGCCTAGAAATCAATAACAATATTGAGTTTTTTTGACATGAGCTTTAATTTATTTAATTTTTTCACAAACACTATTGAGGTCGAAAAGAAATATAAAAAAAAGAAAACATCATTTTGGTTTTTATGTAACATCCAAGATCCGACGACTTCAATACTAACAATTTATTGAATTGTTTGATTAAGTTCTTTATTTACATAAGAATTATTAACATTAAAGCCTTAACCATATACAAATTAAAATTAAAATACAAATAAAAGTTACTGTCCAAATCCATTTCCCCGTTGAATCGCATTTCCGTCATCGTCATTTGTCTGCGCAAATTAGAATCTCTACTCTACTACTCCGACTTCCAAGTGTTGCAACTGCATATGGGATGAAGACATAAATGATACAAAGCTATCACGACTTATTGAGCCACGGGGCTCAATAAGAGCAGGAACGTCGATGGTGGTAAGGGTCATTTTTATTATATCATTGAGAGAACTAGCGGAAAAGCCTACTAAACTCCTGGGACAAGAAAGACCATGTCATCCGAGAGAATATAATAAAAAAGACGGTGGCGTCTTTCCACATTGGCATCTGTACTCAAAGTACAGCGGAGTTCCCAATCAAAGCTACCAACTAACCTGAATCTTTAATGGATACGCCGATAGCACCCTGACACGGTTATACATTTGTTAAATTTTGTATTAAACTTTGTAGTGTAACGTGGACCGATGGCAAATCCCAAAGTTTTTGTTTAGTAGCTTCTTAGGAATATCATCATTAACATTAACTCGCAGTTCTCTATTACCTCTAAAACAATTGTGAGTTTGAGTAAATTTTAAATTTTAAATTCCAATAATAAAGGCCTGACATGCTATATACAGATTTTTCTCACGCGTATGCCACCGCATGGAATCAGAAGTGTAGCTTGAGTCCAGGAATTCTCGCCTAGAGAGCATTTTTTCATTTTTTTCTGTGTTTTTAAGGATGGCATCGATTTTATTCTTCTTATACGGTTCTAATTGCTTCAAAACAATAAGATCAACATTTTAAGTGCAGAATAAATTAAAATAGTTGTGTTATTACTCCTGTGTCGAATATTAACGTTACTGCTCACTATGCAATTAGCATGTAGTAATTATACCTACCGACGTGAATACGAAGTAAACTCACAGATGGACGGACGGGTCGGACGGTACCTCTACCGTCCATCCGTATAATTATTGGGGTATCGTGATAGGGCAGCCAAACCTTTACAGTTATAACAACGGGAAATGATGTGTAAACATACTGCATGTGGTATAGTTAAAAAAACTGGTACCGTTAGCAATACATGGTTTTTCATATAATGTTTTGAATTCCATTTGAATCTATAAAATCGAATTCGAATCGATTTATAATATGGCAAATATACAATACTATTCAATAATTATTTTTGAATATGGAATATTTTTTCGGGTTCTCCTGAGACCATATTGTAACAGAGCTAATGACTCTATATAAGTACTGTCTCTGCTCTATAAACTAGTATTGAAATTAATTAAGTAATATTATCACGTACGTAACTAGTCGATAACTGCGTACCTTCATAATAATACGCGGAAAGTTAATTATAATATTCGAGGACAAATCTGAGCAAGTATGCTCACTCTCAGACGTCAGACGCCGCAGTCACTTAAACTGTACTCGTTGCATAGCGCAGGAACTTACTCGTACCACGTGCTTATAGAAATGTGGCGTTTTTAGATAGTTTGTGTTTCCGGGTACAAAAACTGGTTAGCGTTTGAACTTACACAATTTAAAATACAAGGTCCGATATCATTTTAATTTTAAAGTCTATATATTTACTGCGTTGATTTATTTTATAAATAATGATTACATAAAAGACTATGAGAATATGTCGCGCGAGCGTTTCTCTGAAGAAAACCGCGCTTTAATCAGCATATTGAAAACTTAAAATTACAATCAGCAGAAGGCTTCAGTAATGTGTTACAACTGGAGTTTTGGAATCACGTTGAGTAAGCACAATTTTTGATGCTGAATCTATGAGTACTTAGTATTTATTGATTTCTAGGCAGAATACAAAAAATATAATTGTACTTTACTGACCTATTGTATAATTAAGCTGGTAGTAAAGAGTTACTACTGAGTTTCTTGGCGGTTCTCCTCGGTAGAAATTACTTTCCAATCCAGTGGTACTTCGTATTTAATTCTACACTGTCACATGACGATTCAAAAGTGCTTTTATGAGTCTACTTAAATAAAAATATTTAGAATTTTATTTATTATATAATTATATGATATACCATACGTAAAAATGATTAAATAAATCCCACACTTCAATCATTATGTCTTCATAAAAATATATGACTTTGTAATTTTAAATATTTCCGTGACGAAAAAATACCGATTGAAATGAGTTTGAATGTACATTTGAATATTAGAAATATGACTAAGATTAATTTTTTCGTAATTATTAAGGTAAAAACTTCTGAGAAACATCTAATTTAGGGGATCGTCGATTCGAGTGAGACTGGAATTACAAAAGAAATGGAAGGCCTAAAATACTTCATGATATGGCAATTTACAACTGAGGCTTAAATCAGCGCCTCTAGCTCTAGATATGTTAAATAAAACTATTTTACGATGTGCTCACTAATGTTTGACCAAACCCAGTAGCCGAGCGTTTAGTTGTTCGTATCGTAAAATGCTGATTATTTATATATTGTAATACGGAGAAGGATTATTAGCAAACTGAAGCAGCAGTCTGATAGTCACGTATGGCCATTGAAGAAGACGAGTCCAAAAATAAAGTTGTGTTTGAACTAAGACGACAGATCTATATTGAAATCGATTCATTACATTACAAGAAATATAATCACTAGGCCAGTACCGGTTCAACTGGGTCACTATTCGGTTGTTTAATTTAGAATCAAATAACAAACATATAGCGATAGCACCCGCCGCGTTTATCTCGCGAGGGCACTGATAAGCTTAAGCGAGAATTTTCTTTAAAACAAAGCTTTTCCCTACCGACCAGCACGATATTAATATTATGCTCTCAATACCGGGACTAAATTGTGCTTACATGTAACATATTTACAATTATTTATTTTTTCAATTTAACATAAGTGAAAACAAGTCATTACAAATAGGCAATAATTCTTAAACGCTTAGCATGATTTTGTCACAATAGTGAGAGCTTATTAATTATCGATATAAAAGTAATTCATTGTAATGTCTCTTGTAACCTGAGTTAAACTCCAGCGTCATTAATATAATGACGAGAAAAGGAGACATGGGTCGTAGGATAAGATACTACTGTAACATGTATTAGCACGGTACGTCACGTACAGTATTACATTATTTAAAAACATGTACCTATGTTCTTAATAGCCATAGCTTCTAAATAAATTGAAATATTTTAGATTTAGAAATATATTTGGATTTTTTTACATTAATCTCTACATTGCGTACATCACGCAGGCTATCCCGGAAGCCGAGCAATTCATGTTATTAGGCCGAGAAACTTTCCAGTTTCCACTTACGAAATTATACATGCTTATAAATGCTACGTCCATTTGAAATCACGGTCTCGGGGTATTTTAGTAGTTGTCAGTCATGTGTTTTCAATTGAAGTTGTTATCTTTATACTAGATAGTTTTAGACTACGAGTGCAGAAACGCATCCTGGAGTAGTGCAGGCGCGGGCGCCCGCCGACAGAGCGCAACCGAGGGCGGGCAGCGTCGCGCGGAACCGGCGGAACGCGGTCGGAACGCCGCAGTCACCCTGCGGCTCCCGCGCTTGCCGCACTACTCTTTGTCGTTTGTTCCGGTCTTCAACAGTCATGCCTACTGACGGTCAGTATCAACGGCCGCGAAATGTGAACATTCAAAAATGGACACCCATAAAAATACAAAAATAGAACTTTTAACTAAAGTTATAATTATAGATTATAATTTCCGGTAGAGAGCTTATAAATGTGCTTTCGCACGTAATAAAATACGTTTAAAGTAATTTACGCACAATGTGGTGGCTTCTCATACAATATCTGCGAGCTCCCGGCGAGATATTTTTCGGTCACCTATTTTTAATATAGTTCCGAAGTATATCGAAAAAAAATAATAATCCTGTGACGTATATTTCACGCGAGTATATTTGTGTGTGTGTGTAGTGTGTCAAAGCTTGTTGTTGCTTTAGCAAATTAATAACTAATAAAAGTTTGCAAACAGTGTTAGTAGTAATTGCCATTTACGCACTAATGGATTGATCGTTTTATTGAACAGACAGTAGACACAGACCCAATGCACTCAAACCCAAACATATTAATAATATAATTATTTTACTTACTACATATTATCGTTACTTTCAATACTTCCCTTATAGTACCCACTACAACACACATTTTGACCATGAGCGATTTCGACAAAAACAATCACAATAATTATGTACATAACTAGCCAACTAACGCCCACGAATTGCGACTATTGTAATTATATTTACATCGAATAACAGGAAATGTGGCGTCGCTAAGTTCACTTTAGCCTTAATTACATATTCTAAGAGCGGTACGTCTGTTCGGCGGCGGACCAGAGCGCTCGCCTCGCGACACGCGCACCGCGAAACTTGTAACATTATTTATCATCAATCTATAAAGATTCATTTTAAGTACATTTTTTAATTTTAAGGGATCTGTGACGTTTTATCGATAAAACATGCATAGAATGTTGAATGGGTTTGGTCTGGTGTGGTCCCACAATGTCTGCACCAGGTACACCGAAATAGTTATTTGTTTATTAATTATTTACCTGTCTTCCTTGCTGATCTAGCAGCTAGCTTATAAAAATGTAGATCACGAGGCCCTAGATTCTATCTCCTGGTCGGGCAGTTCTCAATAGCCCAAAGTTTAGGTTAACGAAATCAACTAATAAAATAAAAGCACTATCAAACTATCCATACTAGCCAATGGTCATCGGGCGATGACTGCGGTAATTGAGTATCATTTAGTAATAAGTTCAGACCAGGCTAATGGGAACAAAGGCACGATAGGTGGGTATACCGACGCGGTAAAGCGGAACTAACGTGAGACGCTTCGTGTCATAACTAAATAATATGCTATAGGTAAGTATAAGGCAGTATTCATGAGATCCTTATCAATTAACACTGTAGATTCTGAGCGCGGATTGGCCGCATGGTTGCGACGCTGGTGGCGACCGCTGGTAGCAGAGGTGGTAGCGACAGCGCTGCTCGTACTGCTCGGTGTCGCAGCTTTACTTCCCGTGGACGGCAAGCATCCCCCACTCACGCACCCGGCGTTCGCCTTTGGCCTCGTCGTGCTAGCAAATGTGGAGGCATTCGGACCTACTTCTGGCGCGCACATGAACCCCTCTGTGACGCTGGCCGCTCTACTCGACGGACGAATAGGGCCGGTCGCGGCAGCCGCATACGTCGTTGCCCAAATCTTCGGTGCTACGCTCGGATTCGGTGCTCTCATGGCACTGGCTCCGGATGCCTTCAATTCTGGACTTCACGTGGGCGGTAACGCTCCGGGTAGTGTAGGTGTCGTCGCCGCCGCTGGTGTCGAGGCGCTGCTGACGGGTGTTCTTGCCCTATTGTGTTGTGCCATTTGGCGCGCCCACGATGAAGGCAAGCAAGACCCCACCGTCTCTATCAAGTTCGGCCTCACAATAGCTGGACTCGTCTATGCGGGAGTGAGTTAATTCAAAACATAATATAATTTTTAATATATTTATTTGTAAAAAAAATAATAATAGTTATTAATCAGTTTAATCAAATCAAAATTTTCTTTATTCAAATAGGTTCATTAAAGCACTGAATTAAAAGTTAAACTACCTTCTGAAAGGAGGTTCTTCCGGTCAGAACCGACAAGAAACTTAGTAGTGGCTCTTTTCCACCATATTAATTACACAGTTTTTGTCCATAAATCACAATTAAATGGAAGACAACTAATACCACGTCCACGCGATTTTACCATTAATATTATCTCGTAATGAGTAATATGCCTTATTTATCTATGTTTTTTTGACAAGAGCTATTAATTTATTAACAGGATGAGATAAAAATGACTATGCATTATTAAAGATTACCTTTCCTTCTCGTGTCTATAAAATGTATGTCAATGTTTTATGAAGAAGAAATTATTGTAACCTTGAGTATTTTTCTTTTGTATAGGGAGTGATGTCGAGCGCGAGTCTCAACCCGGCACGTAGCTTTGGGCCCGCGCTGTTGCTGGGCTTCCGTTCCGATCACTGGGTTAGTATTTACACGTATTAAAACCAATAGCTGCTTTTATAAAACAAATTAAACCAAAGAAATAGTACTTCTCCTCAGTCGCAAGTTTGTCCCGTTCGTTATTTTATTACGTCACTGCATTTATTGGACGATAAAATTATAAATATAATATAATATATAATAAAAACAATTATTATTGTTGTGTTCTGGTTTGAAGGGTGAGTGAGCCAGTTTACAGTTAGATACTTAACATCTTAGTTCACAAAGGTGTCAGAAATGGGCAATGTAAGGAAATAAGGAATGGTTAGTATTTATTACATCGCTCACGTCTGTAGGTAGTGATCACTTACCATCAGGTGGTCCATACCATTAGCGCGTCCACCTACATAATTTCTTTAAAAAAATACGATCACTTAGTTACCTGTTTTTTAATAGACGTGCCTATATATAACTATGTTTTCTTGTATGTGTTTTAGTTAGTGAATCTTCTTCGTAAATGACGAATTATAATAAAACATACCTGATGCATAAAATCCACATGAACGGGAACAGCAACTAATAGTTAACAGTGACTAGGAGAAAAGATGTAGCTAGGAATTAAATAAAAGAAAACACAATGCAAGTGAATGATGACTTCATTAAGGGTTTATACTTAAACATCAAATAATCAAACGTTCTACGTTTTGCAGGTGTACTGGGTGGGCCCACTGGGCGGCTCGGCTCTGGGGACGCTCCTGCATCGCTACGTGCTGCGGCCGAGCCGCGCCGCGCCGCCGCGCGCGGAGGACCTGCCGCTCCACGACAAGGCCGACCGTTAGCCGACACTTACAGGGCCCGCGCCAGGCGGGCAGCAGTGTGCATTACTGCAAGTGATCGGGCTGTCGTAGAAATGACTATGATATTGACGAGACTCTTTAACTGCATACTAATTTTACCGAAGTGAATAAACTATTCGTTATACTCTTTCGATTTTGAAGCGCACTGGAACAATAATTACCCTTTTTGTATATTTAACTATAAAATAAATAATTGTACCTGCCGTGTAACAAAAAAAAAAACATTTTTTTATTTAATTATTTCTATAATGATTACTGAGGAGAACATTTAGGTACCTACACATAGCAGTTCACATTGTTCCGTAAAGAGTGTTTTCAAAATCAATTTGAATCGGCATGTTACAAGATTGAAATGAATGTAGAGACCACTGGTTCGCGGGATTTAGATTTTAAATTATGTTAGTATTTATGATACGAGCAATAAATTTATGTAAGGTCTTTACCGAATGTCCTTATAATAAAAAATATGTTTATAGAGTACTCAATATACTCAAAACTCGTTTAATTTAATAATTAAAGTAAAATATATTTGATCATTTATCGATGGCGGTAATGAATACTTAATTTTTTATAACATAGTAGGTACTCATGGCATCTCGACGTTTATGTTATTGGTTTTTTTAACACAAGCAAGGTATTAATGTACCTTAAATGTTTAAAGATGATCTTAATAAAAGTTAAATATAATATAAATAAGAAATATATTTTAAATTGCAAATAAGAACATGAACATTTATTTATTTACTACAGGTGAAATATTTTTTTACTGCTACGATGACAACCATACAGGTGCAGACAAAGACTACTGCACGCAACTATAACAGAGGACTATACGGAATATTGGATTATTTACGAAGAAGCAGTACATATAATCATATAAACAAACCTAAAATTTGCATATTACGTACAATTTGCTAATAGCTCGATCTGATGCATATGTATGATGTAACTTTATGTAGATACATGAAGGCAGTTGGGGATGTTCATTCTTTCTCAAACAAAATACACAGTCAACTACATACGTTCACAAACTTCACCCATTTTTATCATCGACATATTCGTGTTATTAATGAGACAATCTCTATAACCCTTCGTACGATCGTATCAGCGAGGTTTTGATTTGAATGAATCGATCTTTGTTCATTGATTTATTTATCGTGCATTGAACTAAGCCAGGGTGGTAAGAAGCACAAATTATGTAGGTATCTAACATTCTTAGTAGATTCAAAATCAAAATATATCTACTTTATTCAAGTAGACTTTTTCAAGCACTTTTAAATCGTCAATTTACAAATTTTAATAAGTAAAGCTACCACCGGTTCGCAGTGTAGATTTTACTGAGAAGAACTGGCAAGAAACTTACTAGCTACTTTTTTCTAACATTTAAAATATATGTTGTGTTAGTTTAATACAATGATCTATATATAATACAATTATATGATATATATATTTTGTCTGAAAGATAACAAGTACAAGCTCCACGCTGTTTTATCATCTACATAATCTTGTGTTGAATAATATGCTTTATTTATTAATGATTTTTATTACAAATTAACTATTTGGATTTATGAATCGGCAAAGTTAAAAATATCGGCGGAATTTTATTATAGAAACGCATACCTTGCCCCAAGGATTTATTGACTTTGCGGAGTCAGAAACTTGGCGTTATGATGATTTTGCTAGTCGGTACGGTACGTCACGGAATAAAAAGCTCCGTAAAATTCCCATATTAAAAATTAAAAAAAAAGACAATAAATGTGTGTTTGTGTATTTAAAATCTTTAACTGATGCCTAAGTTTAATTGTACCTATTGATAATTAAATCGTTAAGGAACTCTAAAATAATTTAAGAAAATTGAATCTAATACATGAAAAAACTAAACTAATTTAGTGAGTGCTGAACAAACGTGATTATAAAATGAGTGTAAAATTATTAAAAAGCAATCGTCTAAGATATATTTGTGCACAAGAACTGATAAAGAAATCGAAATAGGTAACAAAGGTTTTTGCGCTTCTACCTTCGCTTGATTTTTTGCATCATCATATAGCGAATAAACATTTTGAACACTTGACGTTTACGCAAAACTCGAGCAAAAAGTCGAGTTCGGGAATTGTTATAAATATCCTTTTTCTTTCTTAAGAATTTGCTATGCCACCAAAAAAAAACACTGTAAACAAAAAAGAATTACTAGGCGCAGGCAAAAGTTTCATCCTTACGTTGTTGACATACCCAAAAGTCGAACTAAACGGTTTGACAGCTAGTTTTTGGTGAGAGTCGCCAAGATTTGGAACGAGCTGCCTGGGTCTATTTTGCCTGATAATTTGAACTCTGGAGTCTTTAAGAGTAGAGTGAACAGGTTTCTTTTGGATGGGCGTGTACCACCTTCGTCTTCATCTACACTTTCCATCAGGTGAGGTGGAAGACAAACGCCTATTCCATTACCACAATAAAAAAAATGTACAAAACCCTACCATAACGTATGCATCACCAGTATCGACGATACTGATAGTAATGGTCTGGTTTTGCCACGAGTGTAAGTTCAATAGCCGACGCCGTATAAATAATACGTAAGTATTATTAGAACAATTATGGAAGTAGGATGTAACTTTTGCATATGATATGCAGCTATGCAGCATCGATTTGCGGTCGAGGAATGTGCTCCTACCGTCATCGAACTTGAGTTACGGAATACTTATGCGGATATAATTTATTACGTTTCTTTCGATGTGAAAAAAAAAATATTTATGTTTCATTTGTAAAACGTCTTTAACTGTAGGGCTTAACAGCCAAAAGTTCGTTAATTAACCCATTCAATAAATATTATTGTGACATTAAGGTCCAGTTTCACCATACCCTGTTAAATATTTAACGTATTGTTAAGTCAGTTAACGGACTGTTAAAGTTATCGAGTGTCCCACCACGAGTTAACGCGTGTTTATTTGTTATAACAAGCCGTTAAATTTAATCACCGCTGTAGACGTCCGTTAGACCGTAACAGACAATTAAACTCAAGATGGACGCTGCGTACAATTTTATTTTCGAAAATAATATTTTAGAAAATTTAGATTACTTAGACACAATAGTGCGACGCGTGTTAAATTCTTCCGCTAGTTTCTTCCATCCTTCATTTTTGATCGCAGTAGTTACTGCGTCCGTTTTCTTATTTTCAATTAGATCCTTGTATTTTGTAACTAAATGAACAAGGATTTCCTTTTCATTTGACGAAAAATTCGGTCCGCGTGTTTTCTTTGACATAGTTATTTATATTCAATAAGAAGCACACCACAAACACAATCAAAGAGCACAAAATAATGCTGCATAACCTCAGCTCAAAAATAAATATTACCATGTTATAATTATTTGACGTTTCAATCGGTTTAAATCAAAAGTAGTTAACATTTCATTGAAATCACTCGGAGCTAACGATTTTTGAAATTGGTCGCGCAGCACAACAAATGACGTATTATACGACTAGATAAAATATTACCGAACTTCGTCTAAATGACATGTCACAAATAAGCATTTCAATTTGGTTGCTTAAAATAAGAGTGAGTAACTTACAAGCCATTCAGTTAAATGTTCTGTTTAATAACGGCTTGTTAAATTTTGTTCCTGGGACATTTAATGATATAACAGCCCGTTAATTATTAACAACTCATTAGTAAATTACTGATTAAGATTTAACAAACATAGTTTGGTGAAATTAGACCTAAGTTTGACAATTCACTGCAATGACCTCATAAGTTAATTTATCTTAGTTTATTTTAATATTTTCCTAAAGTTACAGAAAGTGTACGTAAGGTACACTATATGTTCAAACATTGCATAGACATTTCACGTAATATGTGTTTTTACATACAGTCTTTCAGTATATACATATATAGTCACAATAATTATTTGTTGAGAAGACAATATTATAACTAAGAAACAGAAAATATTGTTTCCAATAAAATTCGAGTTTTGCGAATACTAAAACTCACTCGGTGGTAGCTTTGTATCTACCTACCTAGAAGTACTTAGTATCGTCGTGTTCCGGGTTGAAGGAGTGAGCAGCAGTTAACAACAGTCACGAGGGACATATCATTTTGGTTTTCAAGGCTGCGTATTGCTGATATGAGAAAAGATTAATATTTGTAGAGTACGTGGTCAACTGACCACTTAACGTTAGGTGGCCCGTTTGCCGGACCTATTAACACGAAAGAAATGAAATACTAGATTAATAGTTTAGAGCGTTGTTTTGTGTAAAGTTATAATATACTTATGCCTTTTTTATAATAAAAATTTTGTCTGTAAGGTCAAACAAAAAACTGTATCTAGGTTTCGTTAGAACACATTCTATTGTATACATATATTCTTATTATTTTATATGAAAGATATTTAGAGTGTATGACTCTTTCGAAAAACTACCTCCCTTTTTACTTATTATTCTAATCTCACAATAAACTTATCAACTTATCACTAACATAATTGTAAGACCATAAATTTAGAAAAATGCAGTAAGAAATCCACACTGAAACAAGATTTAAAACCAAAAATATTGTTGTTAGGGTACAAATTGTATATTTATTGATAAACTGCACCCGTTCGACGCCGGCCAGATGGGTCGTTAGTAAAAAATAAAATGAAATGTCAAAACAATACTTATCAATATTTAAATTAAAATACAGATACCCGTGAAAAGATAATTTAAATATTTTTTCGGGAACAATTGTTTGGATATTTGTAAATCCAAGTAGGCATTACATACACGGATACACATATAATTATATCGGAGCAATGGTGACATATTAGCTGCACCACACGACATTTGCATTCAATTCCACAGATTAGCCATTTGATTTAGTGGTCACACTTTATTGTCCTGTCCGCACCACCTGCCTTTGGTTTTTAATCTATGCTAGTACAATATTTATGCATCAAAACTGTTGGAAGAAGTTAAACAACGCCTAATAGCTTAAATACTTTTTTGTCATCTCTTAACTTTTCATAGTGTCTGTCAATGTGTTATGTCACTTGCACTTGTTTTCAATAAACCGTTTTTAATGCTTATATTCTAAATCTTATTATTTCTACAGGTTATGGGCCCAGACTCGTATACCTAATTTAGAGTAAACATTAAAATATTTACCGTTAAAATAAGTCATAGTAAAGTATTGCGCGATATATTGTACTTTGTCGGTCCCGTAAAGAATGGCCATGAATAACATACAAATTGAGAAATTGGTCGGACGGGAGAATTACTCCACATGGAAGTTTGCAGTAATGTCATATTTACAATTGGAAGAATTGTGGGAAAATATTGAACCTGGTACCGATGTCGATTTTAAGAAAGATGTCAAAGCAAAGTCGAAGATAATTTTGTTGGTTGAACCTATGAACTACGTACATATCGAAAATGCAAAAACAGCGAAAGAAGTCTGGAAAAACCTACAAAATGCGTTCGAAGACTCCGGGCTTTCGAGGAAAGTCGGCTTACTTAAGGATTTGGTCAATACTTCATTGGACAACTGCGGTAGTATCGAAGAATATGTGAATAATGTTATGAGTACAGCGCATAAGTTGCGAAACATTGGTTTCGAAGTAAATGATGAATGGTTGGGAACACTCATGATGGCAGGTTTACCGGATAATTATAAACCAATGATCATGGGTCTGGAAAGTTCCGGTATCAAAATATCATCAGATTTTATAAAAACAAAACTCTTACAGGAAATGAAAGTTTCCGAAACTTCTGTATTTTTTACAAAGCATAAAAATACCTCTCACGACAATAAAAAGCCAAAAGGGAAGGGGCCTCGTTGCTATAGCTGCAATAAATATGGACATTTTAAAAATCAGTGTACAGTACAAGTACAGAAAAGTAATCAAAAAACCTTTGCAGCAGTTTTTCCAGCTTACAGCACACTGAACCAGGATGATTGGTATATTGACTCTGGAGCAACAATGCACATGACAAGGCGCTCAGACTGGATGTATGATGAACAGACACCTCCGGTTCATAGAATAAAGGTGGCAAACAGTAAAGCGATCCCTGTGCAGAGTATGGGTAAAGTAAATATTCAAACCAAATTAAACAAAGATGAACATCGAATACAGCTTCTGGAATCAAACATCAGACCAGCACTCCATATACGCCCGAGCAAAATGGTGTAGCAGAGAGGATGAATCGGACGCTGGTAGATCGTGCAAAGTGCATGTTGTTTGAAGCAAAACTGCAAAAAACATTCTGGGCAGAGGCAGTCGCCACTGCCGCATATATCATAAACAGATCCCCATCACGTGTACTGGCTGCAACAACACCATATGAGAATTGGTCTGGAAAGAAACCACACATTTCTCATTTAAAGATATTTGGTTCTAAGGTCATGGTACATATTCCTAAGCAAAATCGTCGTAAGTGGGATAGCAAATCACGTGAATTAATCTTTGTAGGATATTGTGTGAATACGAAGGGATACAGGCTCTATGATAAAGTTAGTAAAAAGATTGTAATTAGTAGAGATGTGGTATTTATTGAAAATTGTAACGTTTTGGAAAATGATGCTCCGAAAACTGTGTTAGTACCACAGCAGATTACACTTCCTCTGAGTAGTGCAGAGATTGATTGTTTAGACTCAGAGAATCAGACAGAAGAAACAAGTATCAATGAAAGCTCACAAAATGAAACACCTTCAAGTAATGAGAATTCATCTGATAGTAGTATCTCGAATAGACAAACTGATGAGACTTATTATCCTGATACAGATGATTATGATGATTGTAATGATGAATATATACAAAGTAGAATTACATTGAGGTCACATCAGAGAAAAAACATGGAAGGCAATAATTTCATGGGTTTTATGGAAGTTACAGATCCAATAACTGTTGAAGAAGCATTAACAGGTTCAAATGCAAGGCAATGGAATAAGAAGCTTGATTCTACGCTGAAAGAGATAGGTTATCATTCCAGGACGAAGCACATTGATGTGAGGCATCATTTTGTTCGTGACAAGGTGCTTGGTGGGGCCATTGACGTTCGCTACGTTCAGACGGACATGATGGTCGCAGATGCCCTAACGAAAGCCACGACGCACTCAAAATTGGTTTTCTGTGCCTCCAAGATGGGCTTATGTTTAAGAGAGGATGTTGGAAGAAGTTAAACAACGCCTAATAGCTTAAATACTTTTTTGTCATCTCTTAACTTTTCCTAGTGTCTGTCAATGTGTTATGTCACTTGCACTTGTTTTCAATAAACCGTTTTTAATGCTTATATTCTAAATCTTATTATTTCTACAAAAACATATAATAAGTTGGGAATTGATTACTTTCTTTATATAAAAATAAAAAATATTCAAATTATTCCTTAGCTATTATTCATTAACATTATTATTACTATAGGATTTACCAGCAGACCGAGTAGGTTTGTGCCTGGGGTGGCGAATTTTGAAATCAATTTTTATTCTTTACTTTTGTGGCATCTCAGAAATCACTGACGTAAAAAAGAACACTGTGGTCCTGTTTCTATTTCTAATTTTATAAGCAACCTCTCTTCCTCGCCTTTCGTGCTCGGTCGGTCAACAAATGTTATTCGTCCATAAACTTGGGCAATATATTATGATTAAATATCATATAAATGAAAGACAACAAGAACGAAGCATTGACTAAATTTTACATTATTATTATTTATTAGAAAATAAATACAACTAAAGGACACATTTTTACATTCCTATTTCATAAAAATCATGACGACACTCGTGCGGGAGAAACACCTGCGGCGCGCTCGGCAGTCGGCGACTCGGCGCCTCATAAGCGCTTGAGGATGCGGCGCTTGTCGCGCGCGGGCGGCGCGGCCGGCCGGCGCTCGCGCTTGGCGCGCGGGCCCTCGCCGCCCGCCGCCGCCTCCGCGCCCGCGCCCGCGCCCGCCTCCGCCTCGCGCCCCCGCGCGTGTATGTCGGTGTATAGCTTGGCCCGCGCGAAGTAGTCGTCGTAGCGGTCGCGCAGGAGCGCCGCCGCCTCCGCGTTGAGCGCGGAGTCGGCGTTGGGGGCGATCAGCAGGCACTTGACGGCGAGCAGCGCGTGCTCGAGCCCGAGCTCCGGCCGCCAGTCGCGCTTGAGCGTGTTGACGCACACCTCGCCCGCCACCGACACGTTGGGGTGGAATATCTTGGTGAGGAAGTAGGCGCGCGGCGGCGCCGTCGGGAACTCGCGACCCAGGGCGAGGCGGACGCGGAAGACTCCACCGGCGTAGGGCGTATCCGCTGTCGATCATTTTTGTTTCCATTACATTACATTCATAAAATTATATTCAATATAAAAAATATAACTTAAAATTGTATGTTAAGTTAAACTAATGAAATAAGTATTGAAATGAACCTCAGATTTTTAAACTTTTATCTACAAGTAAATTATTTTTTTAATAGTTTTTTTTTAATAATATGATTCCTTTCTAGCATCAATATACCTGTTAAAAATGAAATACTCGTTTTCTTCACTCGTATAATCACTCGTATTTTTAAAAATAAACTCACAAAAAAAAAACAAACAGAAATCTCTTCAATATAAAATAGATGATCTTGACATCGCGATTTAACATAATGCACAACGCCATCTATTCATAAATAGAAGAACTAAATATAACACAACATTCACTAATAGATGGCGGTGTCTGCCATCATTTAATAAAATCAATGTTAACTTTTTACTCATTCCGCCCACCAAGGACTTGCTCCTTTACACCATAATAAGTAAAATGATCTTATACACTAATTACAAATTGCAATAGAGTAAGTTTAAGCACGGAAAAAAAAGAAAAGAGAAAAAAAAAAACACACACAAACACAAATCACATTATAAATGGAGTATTACAACTATTTTTATAGAAACAAAACTTCCGCCCACCGTGAGAATGTAGTTTAAATCATGTAGGTTTTGTTAAGAGACACAGTTTACTAATTGGGCGCTTAAGCAATCCTCTTTTACATTTTAAGGTTACTACTCGAGTTACATTATCAGGCCCGGCATGTTTTTCGATTACTTTACCTAAAAGCCATTTGGCGGGTGGTATATTATCATCTTTAACAATGACTACATCACCTACGTCAAGTTCAGGCTTTTTACTACACCATTTATTTCTTTGATTTAAATTGCATAAAAATTCCTTTGACCATCTTTTCCAAAATAAATTAACCATTTTTTGAATCATTCTCCATCTATCTAAACCTGTTACATTTTTATCAGAATAATCTACATCATTAATATTTAATAAGGATTCACCTATTAAAAAATGACCAGGTGTCAATGGAAGAGGGTCATTAGGATTATCACTGAGAACACTTAAAGGACGTGAGTTTAAGCAAGCCTCGATTTGTATTAACAAAGTAGAAATTTCTTCAAACGGCAAAGTTGCATCACCTACGACTCGCTTTAAATGAGCTTTAGCACATCGTACACCCGCCTCCCATATTCCTCCAAAATTAGGTGCACTTGGGGGAATAAAATGCCAATTTGTCGATTCTAAAGTCAACAAATTTACCATTTCATGTGATAATTCTGATTTAGCTCCTTTAAACATATTGCTAAACATGGCGTTTGCTCCAACAAAATTAGTTCCGTTGTCGCTGTAAAGATCGCTGCAATGTCCTCGTCGAGAAATAAACCTCCTAAAAGCTGCTATGAAACCTTTAGCAGTTAGATCCGACACGGCTTCGAGATGGACTGCGCGAGTTACCATACAGACGAACAAACAAATGTATCCCTTGTAGGATTTAGCTCCTCGTCCAGGCGAAAAACGTATATTAATAGGACCCGCGTAGTCCACTCCAGAGGTCTTAAACGGGCGACTAGGTTTTAATCTGGCTTCTGGTAACTGTCCCATCAACTGTGTTGCCGCCGCTTTAGAATATCTTAAACAAACGACGCAGCTTTGATAGTACTTTTTTACCATTTCACGTGCTCTCAATATCCAGAATTTACTCCTCAAGTAATTCATCATGAGTTGTGGTCCGCCATGGAGAGTCTTCACATGAGCATTAGCCACTATTAGTTGACTAAGATGATTCTTAGCCGGTAAAATAATGGGATGCTTCTGATCGTAGCTTACCTCAGATTGGCTCAACCGTCCACCCACTCGTATGATCCCATTTATGTCTAAAAACGGGCACAGAGTGTACAGAATGCTTCGTTTAGCTACACAACCTTTTGTTTTTAAACTCCGTATTTCTTCCTCAAACTCATACTCTTGAGCTTGTTTAATACACAATTTTAAAGATTGTTCAATTTCATCTGGTGTTACAACTTTAGAAAATTCTTTTCTTTTTTCAAATGGTAGCCGTACTTTAAGAAATCTTCGACACAATGAAATCACCCTTAATAATTTATTTAATTCAGAAAACTTCACCCATTCAAAAGTTACCTGTTTTTCCATTACCATAAATGACTTAACTCGTTCTTCTTCGTTAGTGTCAATTACTTCGGGCTTCGTAACTTTAATGTTAAATTCAGATAAAAAATCAGGACCGTGCCACCATAGATCGTAGTTGTTCAATGCCATTGGCTTCAATCCTCGTGATGCGCAGTCAGCAGGATTGACGTTAGTTGGCACGTGTGCCCATTGCTCAAAATTCATTATTGTAAGGATGTGTGATACTCGGTTACTCACATACGTCACCCATCGATTCACAGGTCCTCGTAACCATGCTAATACAACGGTTGAATCCGTCCATGCGAACATGTCACTTTTGGGTATTTCCATCACTTGAGAAACTTCGTGTAATAGTTTTGCAGCTAAAGTTGCTCCACAAAGTTCTAATCTAGGTATTGATACCTCTTTCTCGATTGGTGCAACTTTAGTTTTGGCTGTGACAAGGTTTACGTATACGTTGTTATGTTCATCTATAACTCTCAAATAAACTACAGCTGCATATGCCATATGTGATGCATCGGAAAACGCATGAAGTTCCAGCTTACATTTTTTTGTACATCCAAGCCACCGTGGTATTAAAATATTCTTAATATTACGCAACTCATCCTTGTAGTGTAGCCACTCTAATAATAGTTTTTTGGGTAATTTATCGTCCCACTCAAGATGCTCTTTCCACAATTTTTGAATGAAAATTTTCGCTGTAATTACTACTGGAGAAATCCAACCAATAGGGTCGTAAAGTCTAGCTATATCTGATAAAACCGTTCGTTTTGTAATAGGCTCTTTGGTATCAGTCAAATTTACTACATACTCAAAATTATCTGTTAATCTGTTCCATTTAATTCCTAAAACCTTCATCATACCATCACTTTCTATTGTCAGAGACTTCACGGTGCTTACCTTATTTTGCTCAATATAATTTACAAATCGTTGACTGTTGCTACTCCATTTTTGCATTTCAAAACCACCAGTATTCATAAGCTCTGTCATTTCTTCGTAAATTTGTAAAGCCTCTGTCTCTGTTTCACACCCCGTCATCAAATCATCAACATAATAATCATTTTTAGTAATGTGCGCAGCCACTGGAAACTTATCCTTTTCCAGAAGTGCTAATGTCTGTAAGGTCTTAACTGCTAAATATGGGGCACAGGCCGTACCAAAGGTTAATGTTAACAATTTGAAGTGTTGTATTGGTACTTTATCATTAGATCTCCACAATATTCTTTGGAAATTAGTGTCGTCTTCATGGACAAATACCTGCCGATACATTTTCACAATATCTGCAATTATAGCGATTGGATGTTTGCGCCACCTCAGTAACAAATGACGCAAATCCTGTTGGAGTTTAGGACCTATCATAAGATCATCATTTAAAGACACATTGTTAACGCCTTTATTAGATGCATTAAAGACCACTCTGACTTTTGTCGTTTGCTTGTCTTCTCTCACTACTGCATGATGAGGGAGGTAGACACACTTAGGATTGTCAATATCATCATTAGGTACTTGTTTCATGTGGTTTAGTGTAGTATATTCTTCTAGAACTCTATTGTACTCGTTTGAAAGCGTAGGATTCTTACTTAATCGTTTCTCCAATGAAAGTAATTTGTTGATGGCTATATCACATGACTGACCATACTGACATTGTGGATTATTTGTTTTAAACGGTAATTTGACAACAAATTTTCCATCTTCTCGTCTTAAAGTAGTTTCTTCGTACAATTTCTCACATAGTTTTTCTTCTTCTGTTAATCTTTTCTCGATACTGTTCGGCTCATTTTCTATTTCCCAAAATTTTTTCAATAATTCGTCTTCTTTTACTTGTACATGTAAGTTTAAAACATTCTCTTTTACCGACTCTTGTTCTATTTTTCCCGACAAAACCCACCCGAATAAAGTATTTTGTGCTAGTAAATTCCCACGTGGACTCTTCTTCACTCCATTCTGCAAAATTTCTCCATACACGTCAGCGCCAAGTAATATATCAACTTTACCTGGTGATGAAAATTCTGGATCTGCAAGCGGTAGCGATTTTAGCTCAAGCCAGTCAGGTATACGAACTTCACGGCTCGGCAACAATGACGTTAGTGACTTTAATACATAAGCATTTACACAAACCTTTCCAACAGGTTCATAACGCGATTCAATTTCTACATTTACTGCATGTTTAATATTAAGATGACCGTCTCCCAAACAAGACACCTTACCATTCACATTTTTACGTTTAAGACCCAACAATTGCACAATATGTTCGCTGACAAAAGAGGCTTGAGAGCCTTGATCAAGTAATGCTCTGATGACGAAACAACCATTTTTAGATTTAGATTTTACCACTGCTGTTGCTAGTAACACGTTATATGTTTTTATATCTCCTCTTGAAAAATTTGCTACTACGTTCGTCTCTGATGTCGTTTCTCGTTCTCGTTGTTCAGGTTCTCCTTTATTTTGTTCGGTTTGTCTCAGAGTGTAATAGGCCTCCTTGTCTTCCTTCTCAAAGTGAAGCAAAGTGTGATGTTTTTTGCCACACTTATGGCATGAAGTGTTTTGATGACATCTATACACAGAATGTGTTGGCGCCAGACAATTAAAGCAAAGTCTTTTTGCCTGTGCTATATTCTGCCTCTTTAAAATTGGTTGTTTCTTAAACTGGGCACAGTGATAGACAAAATGTGGACCATTACACATTGCACATGTCGCCTCTGGTGAAGCATTTTTTACTTCAAGTGCTGTATGAAATGACTTAGTCTTTACCGGTTGATGTGATGATCTTGATTGAATCATGGTTTTACTCATTTGCTTACCAGTTTCGAGCAATTCTAAAGTTCTGAATCGTGTTTCGATAAATTGTTCCAATTGAGACCATTTGGGTAAATCATCTGTAGTTGAACTTACATAAGTCTCCCACTGTCTTAGTGACTCGTGATCCAATTTAGACACCACTAGATGTATTATAACCGGATCCCATTGATCAGTGCTAATGTTCAGATTATTTAGAGCTTTCAGACAAGATGTTGTTGTATCTAACAAATGTTTTAGTGCATTTGTTGATTCATGTAGTATTAATTTTTGTCCAAATAATGTCTTCATAATCGCGTTACAATTATATTTCTTATTGTTGTAACGTTTAGATAATTGTTCCCATGCTTCTTTATAATTAGCTGATGTAGTAGGAAAATTTCTAAGTAGCATTTCGGGTTCTCCTGATAAACTGGATTTTAAATAATGCAGCTTCTGAACCGGAGAAAGTGTATTATTCTCATGTATCAATGATAAGAACATATCATAAAAAGATTGCCACTCGGTATATTTCCCAGAAAAGTGTGGAAGCTGTATTCTTGGTAATTGCACCTCGGAATTAATAAGTTTAGAATTAGCTGAAGAACTTTCTCTCGTGTCCATTGAAGATGATCCAGAGAGTGGTTTTGCCAAAGCAATGTATTCTTTTAAAATAGATTTGTATTGTATGAATAATTCTTGAAATTGATCCTGCATATCATCTTTGAAATATTTTAACACTTTTAAATGTTCCTCCGTAGCTTTAGTAATTATTTCAAGATGATTTTGGCTAAACACTTCTTCCAATTTCTCCAAAGCTTCCATTCTTGCCACAAGATAACTGTATTTTGCTCGTGCCTCTTGATTAGCTTTCTTAAAATTGCGTTCGGCTTTAATCAATTGATCGAACAACTCTTGTTGCCCTTTTATTAACTTCTCCATGTTTATTTTCAATGCAATAGCTTACAATTATAAAGTTTGAATTCACTATAAATGTTAAGGTTCAATCAAATTATTATTTTTTATAAGTTCACAGTATTGCAAATTACTCTAAGTCCAAATCACAAAAATTTTACAAGTCCAATATAACAAATAATTCTAAGTCTATAATATCACGAAATTTTTACAAGTTCAAACTGATTTAATGTTTTTTTTTTTTTTTTAAAGTCCACTGAATACGATCACGAAATTTTTGCAAGTCCAAACTAATTTAATTTTTATAAGTCTAAAGACTTACTTGTAAAGTTCACTTTCCTGCGTATCCTCAGTTCTCACTAATCACTATTCACTAATTCACTTTCCTTCCCGGGTTTCGGCACCATGTTAAAAATGAAATACTCGTTTTCTTCACTCGTATAATCACTCGTATTTTTAAAAATAAACTCACAAAAAAAAAAACAAACAGAAATCTCTTCAATATAAAATAGATGATCTTGACATCGCGATTTAACATAATGCACAACGCCATCTATTCATAAATAGAAGAACTAAATATAACACAACATTCACTAATAGATGGCGGTGTCTGCCATCATTTAATAAAATCAATGTTAACTTTTTACTCAATACCTATAAAAAAAGAATACATAAAATACCTATAATGACATAATGCTAATTTATTAGTATAAAACTATGTTCCTTTTAAAAGTTAAAACTGATATTGTTTCTATAAAATGCATGTAATCTTAGTAAACCAAATAGTTTGGAATCATAAAAATATTAGTCAGCATATAAACTAAGTTTGCTTTGTTTGGTTTTAAATGAATATATAATGTGATATATAAAATCTGAGCACCAAATTATATGAGAATGCACTTGACGTTGATATATAGTATATGTACCATAAATGACCAAGTAAATGCAATTTATTGGTGATGATCTTTGTGATTTACTTAATAATATGGAAAATAAGTATGTTAAGAAATCTTACAATATGTATACAGTTTTACTTTACTTTACTGTAATCATCTCATAAAGTAGATTAGATATAGCAGTATTATTAAAATTAATATAATACAAAGCAGATGGATTCAGAGTAAATAGAGTTTGTACAGAGTGATAAGTTAAATACAGAAAGGGTGTTCATATCAAAATAGATTTGCCTCGCTTTGCTTAGTTACCATTGACTTTTGAAGTCCATTATAGTCAACTATATTTTAAGAGTAGACATGTCCCTCTAAGAGGAAACATAGTTTGCAACAATCAATGTTGACTATTTGTCTCCTAACTCACTCTCATTGAAAATTAATGTGTATAAGATATCATGTTTCATGTGCCAGTAAAAAAAGCACTGGCACTGGCACATTTCATTGACCGAATGAATCGTTAATATGTCTTACATCACAAATGTCTATTGGCAGTACTGGTGCTTATTCACAAATGAGTTTTCTATCATTGATCATGTGAAAAATAATCATCACAAATGGGCAAATAGTCAATTTCTACAAATATTAGATTTAAAAGGAAACATTAATATGAATCTTGTCATATTATCAATATACTTTTTTGATAACATGTTATAAACTATACAGGTACTGCTATACCATAGTCAGACAAGAACACCGCAAAATATACATCTCCTAGATCACAAAATGTCTTCAATGGATTACCTTTTTATACATTGTAATAAGTTACGTTACTGTATGATTTAAATAATAAGTGGGAAATTAACTAGTGTCATAGAATGATCAACTAAGGCGAAAATAAAAGTAAGAGAAAAAGCATAGTAGACGAAATACTCAATTGCAGAACAATAAAACTAGAGCCTTACCAGGGCCATCAATCAGTGCAACGACGTCGGTAATATTGTCATCTCGAAGGACAAGCTTAATGCCCGATGGTGGATTGGCCGCGAGCCGTCGCAGTTCGCGCGTCACACCACGCAGAACTTGCGGACATACGTTTTCTACGTTAGACATCCTCCCTTTAGAGCTTCTAGTAAGTCTCCACGGTGAGCGATGCCCACTGTTGACGATTCAAACCATCACATTCAAAACAAACCAACTTAGGAATATCACTTCGTTTACTTGATGTTTTGATTCCGTACAAGAACAAAATATAAGAGACTCCGAAAATTAAAAGATTATAACTTCATAATATACAATTGAAATGGATAAGTTACTTAATATAAGTATTAAATTTGTTTTGCTGTTTTAAGATAAGCATTAGTTCGTTAAAAAGAAATTAATTATTTGATTATTTGATATCTGTGGGCTTGGCAGTTGACAATAGAGTATATAACAAAATAACAAAAGCTATACAGATTATAAACTAAAACGAATACATTACGTTGACCGAATATTTTAAGTCAAAAAAACTTTAAATTCGCTTTAATAAGGAATTTATTTACCTTTATACGAAAATGCCTAGAATGAGAAAATTGCCTAGAAGTCAAATTAAATTTATATTTAAAAATAAAAAAGGTTAACGCAGGGCGAACAGTTATTTTTCCTTTTAAACGAACATTGAATAAATAACAGAGTAACAAATAAAAACAAAAAATGTGTACTTGGTGGTAACCTACACCCTTTTTTTTTAAACTAATGTTCGAGATGACCACACTCTGGTTAAATTTAACTACTATAACTATTTTTACTAACTATCACTGTCAGTGTCATTGGAGAGCCGTTTGCCACAGCAGACAGCATCCCTTGACATTTGTTATCATTGGACAACCAAAAATCAAAATCATGATTCAAATTAATTAGCTTGGTCCGATAGATCGATATTATTAATAAGTGTATCAACTAATTTAAGAGGTTTTCGTGTACTGTAATAATCAGTCATGTTTCGAAGATGTAGTTCAGACGACTCAGAATTATCAGATTCTGTTATTAATTCTAAATCAGCGATCCGGATAAGTGTATGCCTACAACGATATTTTAAGGACGTTCGCTCTCGATGTTATATACATGTTATAAGGAATCGACGAGTGCGTTGGTTAGAAAAGCGTTTACAAAAAATATTTTCGTTACCCGGTGGGTTTTGTCTTTGTGCCAATGGACACTTATTGCCCTCATCCGAACCACTTGCATTGCTGCGTGCTGAAGACTCTGTAGAGTAAGAGTAGCTAAATTATTTTAATTCATCAATTTCATATAAACATGTAAAAGTTTCAATTAAGCTGAACACAGATTTTATTTTATTTTCAATGGGAAAACCAACAGCAGATACAATACTATTACAATGCACAATATGTATTTAAAATATAAGCTAAACATAATCAATGATTAGAAATATGAATTATAAAACATTTTTTAACTATTATATAATAAAACCATTAAGATATACCATAAAATTAGAAATGAGCACAAAAAAACATCTTTATTTTTTTATTGAACTGAGGGTGGCTATCGTGATATATGTCTAAATGACAGTATGGTGGGACACGGTATTTGTTTATATAATAAGATTCCACAGTTATGTTTAACTTGGCATTTAAAAAAATGAAAACTCATATAAAAAACATATTGATAAAAAAGGCATACTGCAAACAAGATTATATTAATAACAAAAAAGTGGGCTTAGTGTTTGTTGATTTCTAGGCAGGATGTATATTAATTTTATTGTACTATAGAATAGTATATTAAAATAATGGAGAAACGTAACAATGTAGTGAGTTTCTAGTTGGTTCTTTTTGATAGAATCTACATTCTGAACTGGTGGTAGTGGTGGTATTGTTCAAAGGTGCTTTTATGAGCCTGCTTGAATAAAGAATTATTTTTTTTTGATCTTATGTCCAGTTAGTACCTATGTAAAAAGTATGACCATTTGAAACATTACAATAGGATAGCTTCAAAATGATTTTACAAAGTGTGTTTAGTATGAACATTATAATTATTATCAAAATTCACATCAAAGTAAACCATTCCAGTAATCCAGTCCATACCGGGAATTATTTAATATAATCTTATAATTTATCATTACTTCGTCAATAAGCTTCCTATTTATCTTTTTATTAATCTCTTCCAAACTTATTTTCAGAGTAATTCCTCTTCTTGAAGGACATGTGGAAATGCTACACAAAAAAGATTCTTTAGACTTGAATGTAAACAATCAGTCGGAAAAGGAAGCTCAGAATGGGGAAACAGTAAGCGAATCACCTCACACACTCTGTGGTATCAATCACTTCGCTTCCATCTCCAACCACAGTCGGACGACATCAGAAGGAGCCAATAACGACGGAACATCGAAAACAACAAACGGAGTTCCGGGCACCTCCAAACTCGAGAGCCACGATGACACAGACGGGATCACCACATCGAATCACGCGCAAGACTCGGTGAATAATAATAACACCAGTTTTACAGGAGAAAATAAAGGAAACGGTGACACAAAAGACACGGCGATTACTTTCCACCAACTCAAGCGCCGTGCGCTCGCTTTGCTGGACGCGCACCGCAGCGCGCGCGACGCCGCCGACGCCGGAGGCGAACCGCCGCCGCGACGCGTCCGGCGGCGCGTCCGGCGTCGCACTCGACGCAACCCACAGCCGGAGCGGGAGAAAACTGAACAGGAAATGGAGCCGGAGCCGGAGCAGGAGCAGGAGCGGGAGCCGGAGCAGGAGCCGGAGCCGGAGCCAGAGCCGGAGCCGGAGCCGGAACCGGAGCCGGAGCTGGAACCAGAGTTGGAGCGACAATTGGGACCGGTGTCCGAGTCCCCTTCGGACTGCGAGCAGCCCGTGTCGCGCAACGGCGCGGCGCGCTCGCGGCGCCCGCGCGTCGTGCGGCCGCTCGGCGCGGACGAGTGGCCGCGTGGCCGCGAGCCGGACGATTGCAGTAAATAAGCAATTCTCATATCCGAATCCGCCGATAGCCCGATCTCGGAAATATTGAGATTCGACTTGCATGATCACAGCTTAGTGCAAAGATTAAACGATTGCGCATTTAGCTCGATATGTATTTTTGTTAATTTGTTTGCCTAATCGAAAGGAGATAAATCGTTGTTTTAAGGTCGATATCGTCACACGTTCAAATACACTCGACCATTACTATATAGGCGTACACTACGACAATAGAAATAAAGTGATATGTGTGTGGAATCATATGACTTTGTTATATTATCTGTATATGGACTGATTAGTAACAAAATGTTAGATTTTATATTGTTAAATTGTACCTAAATTATATGTATAACTAAAATATAAAACAATCTCAATGTACTAAATTGCTCACGGAGAATACAATGCTTACTTTAGAATATGAGTAATAAGCTACACAGCTCTAAACAAATAAATGACTTGTAAGTGAATATTCTCAAGTTTTATTTCGTACGTAGAGTTCGACAGACTGGCTCCTGACAATTGAGACAAAGCAAATGTAACGAGTCGTAAGTGTAGTATAATGTATAATAAGCTTTTAGTTTACTAGACATTATACTGGTACACGTACGTACACATGGTACACGACGTCGTGGCACGGCACGGCGCCGCACCGTAGTCATGGGTCCACGCCCTTACAAACTCTATTTACAATAATTTAGAAAAAAAACACGATTTTAGAAGAACAACAAAAAGTAAGTTTATATAGACTATAAAAAAGCATTCAATTCCGTGCCACATAGCTGGTTGGATTTTAC